>NW_026940347.1:0-11891 GCF_032062105.1 Saccostrea cuccullata
AATTTAAAAAATGGGGGTATGTGATGTCAATTGTTAGATACTACAATAGTTCTAATTTGAAGCTTAAATTGTGCTATTTTTTTTTTCAAAAAATATCACGACATTTTTTATATTATTTGCCAAAAATGTTGATAGAATTAATTCATGAAAGTTAATTTTTTAATAAAAAAATTTGGACTAGCATTGAACATTTCACAACACAACATGCATGCTGCATGTTAAAAAAAAGGAATTTTAAAAAGAATTGATCTTTTTCCTCTAAAGAAAAACTTCCACCACAAAATATTATTCCTCATTATTTATTTATTTTTTTTGGTATGAAATTTAATCTTTGGGTTTTAATTGAATATAGTTTAATTAGCATTATACATTTATAGAATCCAAATTTATTGAATGAACTAAAACATTAATACGTAGAATTTTTTAAATAGAGGTCAAGATAAATATCTGCTGCAAAGCTGAGGAGCGAACCTCGTAAAGCATAGGAATAATTAAAGTTTAACGATTACGGACTTCCATACAGTAAATTTTTTTCGCTTTCTTTTCGTATTTTTTCATTCAAATACAATCTGGAAAAATCACCATTTACATGAATGTAGATCCTATTTAATTAGTTGAGTCTACGTTGAACAATTCGAGAATTCGGAGAATATTGCTCTGACATTCTGTCTTTATATACAAGAACAGGTATGGAATCCCGGTACTAGTATTGGCTAGTACAGTTACTTGTAGATATTAGCTAACAGACACTTATGGTATAACCACAAGCTTATATCGAATACCATTAGAATGACTTGGATGTTGACATGATGAATTAAAATTCTAATGTTTGTGCTAAACAAAAAGATAATATTTAACTTTGTTTACTTGTCATATTTTAATCGTTATTAACCTGACCAGCCTTTCATACTTTTTATTGTCTGTGATTTCAATTAACTGACGTGTGTACTTTGCAAGATAAAGAAAATAATACAACCATAGACCCTAAAATACCCGAAATTTATACTTGACATGAGTGAAAAAAATATAGGAATGACAATTTTTAAGCAATGTATAACAGGTGTAATTGTTGCAATCATCGTTGGATCTATTTTCGTTTTCGATGCAACGTTAAAGGATTTCCTACGAGAAGCAAGGATTCGTGACGAACAGTTAGCGTTTCTTAAGCAAAAGGTCAACAAATACGATAAAGATTTTTCACTTGTAGAAGAGGAAAACAAGGAATTTAAACAATTGCTAAGGCAACTGAACAAAGAATTGTTCTACTTCATCAAACAGAACAACACAGGTAAGCGGAAACACTTAATTTTTTAAATAATATTGCCTTTATAAACTCGAGAAATAACATCTGTCATATAAAAGGAATATTGGATGGTAAATGAATTGTTGATCAGGATGGTGCAAATACTTACACTGTAAAAAACACAACGATTTTTAAAATTGAGTATACAGATTTTGTATTTTAAAGTAAATAATAAATTGATTGGATTTATCTATCGGTCAAAAATTGAGTCAGTGAAAAACTGGAATTTTTCTTTACTCAAGCATAATTCCTATATACGATATATGTGCCAAACTTGTTCAACGTTAGTCAGTTCAATATTGAAATGATTAACTTTATGGATTTAATTTGGATTTATCACGATCATCCATAAATCTGCTGACAATTTAATAGATCTCCATCGAGAAGCAAGGGTACGGGACGAACAGTTAGTTTTTCTTAAGCAGAAAGTCAATAAACATGATGAAGAGTTTCCGCTCCTGCAAGAGAAAAACAAGGAATTACACCTATCGTTAACGCAGCTGAAAGACGAATTATCACTAATTAAACAGAAAAAGACAGGTAAACAGGAAAATATCAATTTTTATATATTGCTTGATAAAATCGAGGAATAGCATCCACTATTCAGTGGTCTATTGCTTGAGTAAATGAGTTTTGAATTACAAAGAAGCATATGCTTACATTTTTTTTTCAAAAATAACCAATCAAATTATCATCATATTAAGATATTTTACAAAGAAAATATATTTCAAAGCAGTAAATGAGAAAAAGACGCATTATTAAAACTTCTTTTAAGTAAAATTTATTGGACCTGTCTATCAGTCAAAAGAAAAACCCAGAAGTGAAAAGTAGAAATTAATTCTGAATATACAATGCAATGTAATTTCACTTATGTCTGTTATATTTGTTGCTTTTCTGCTTTAGAACATTATTTTGGCGAGTGCCTGTGGTCAGATTACGTGAACAATTTTGACCAGGAATTTATCTACGCCCCCG
This sequence comes from Saccostrea cuccullata, assembly GCF_032062105.1. Taxonomy (NCBI): domain Eukaryota; kingdom Metazoa; phylum Mollusca; class Bivalvia; order Ostreida; family Ostreidae; genus Saccostrea; species Saccostrea cuccullata. The sequence goes on from NW_026940347.1 coordinate 2,279, forward strand.
AGAGCTATGTCATTTCCGGTGTTAGTAGCTATCATCAGAACGCTCAGGAGTGAGTATTCTCGTAGAAAAAATAAAACAAAATGGAAGTTAAGTTTAGCATTGATGCATAATCCTTTATCGTGTTCATGTTCTTCTTCGCCCTGTAATTATAGTCCTGCTGGACACGTTATTACAGGTAAATATAGTTAATAATGAGGACCTAAAATCACTTATTTTAAAATGACCTAATGGAATAACCCTCTGATAAGAGAGATAATTCTTCAGACATTTTGTCATGAAATTCAGTGAATTGTCATGTCAGAGTTTACAAATTTCAATCATAAGGACCATTTTAAAGTCAACTCAGTCAAACCTATTCTATTGTACAAATGTTGATTTCTAGTTTCTATTGCTTAGTATATTTATTAATTATTCATGATAGTTTACTTAAAACAGTTATGCTCAGTTCCTTTAAACAGTATAAATTGAGAAATCTCTATCTCTTAAAGTATATAATTCTTTTAATTGTACAGAAATTTCAGATGCAGTATTGTTTATAAACATTTAATTATTATTTTGTTTCATTAAAAATATTTTCAAGGGCTATAATGGAACGATAACTCTTGTTTATGGATGCGTGTTATTTTACATGCACAGAAAACACTTTGTTATTCTGATTTAAAAAGCAGCGCTTCAGTATGTATTCTAATGGGAATTAGATAGGTATGATAGTAAATATTATTTTTATATATACCTCATATTTCTAATTTAATTGTGAGATAAAAAATATTTAATCTTTCTATTAACATATCAAATTTTCTTCACATCATGATTTGACATATTATTCATTTCTGAAAAAGTAAGCAACGCTTCATACTTCAAACTATTTTCCATTTGAATTTAATGCTCTAGTTGTTGCTGAAAATCAGTGTCTGGATTTTAAGAAAAAAGTCTTGAAATTTGGAGCAGAGGGATATTGCCCCTTAAGGTCTCAAAGAAATAGAACGAAGGTCAATATTAAAACCATATATCCTGTGTTCAATAGTTAAAAAGTTAAAAAAGAATTAGATAGATTACATGATCAGTATAAACTGGTCCCTGCCGAGAATGCAGGTAACAACTTTGTCTTTGTTTTAAAGGTTCATTATATAAATTGCATTTTAGAAGAACTTGGGTTTAATTCTACAAGTGGTAATCCTACTTATACTCATACTTCCCTTTTTAAGGAAAGAATTCTTGAAAATCATATGTCAGTTTTAAATATTTTTAATATTCCCCAGAGCCAAAATGAAATTGAACTACCTTATATATATATATATATATATATATATATATATATATATATATATATATATATATATATATATATATATATATATATATATATATATATATATATATATATATATATATATATATATTGGACGAAAATTCATAAAAATCCTTAGAAACAAATATACATTGCGGGTTCCAGTAGATATTCAACCAAGCCTCTTTTTATTACTCCTCACATAGATATTGACTGTAGCGAAGGAAAAACTTCAAGAGTACAGTGCAACAATATATTCAAGAAGTGTTGTGAATCAGATGTGGATACTCAAAAATCCCAAAGAACTTTTGGACAATTTAAAATCACAAGATTTTACCAAAATCGACAGCTTAAAAACTTACCACTTTTCAACTTTATTCACAACCATTCCCCACTATAAAATAAAGTCCAGGCTTTTTGATATCAAGGACAGCTGCTTTTTCAATAAAAATGGAACTCGTAAATTTACTTACCTTGTCATTGGTCATTTGCAAAATTATTTTGTTAAAACACATTCTGATTGCACACACAAGTACTCTGAAGTTGACATCAAAGAGCTGAGTTTCTGATTGACAATGTCTATGTGGTTTTTGGAGACCAGGTATTTCAACACTCTATGGAATTCTCTTGGGTACCAATTGCACTCCCTTATTAGCATACCTATTTCTATATTCATATGAAGCAGAATTTGTGCAAAATCTTATGCGTGAAAAGAAGAAAACACTTGCTGTGGCCTTCAACTCAACATTTAGATAAATCGACGACGTATTGTTAATAAATAATGGTAATTTCCATTCCTACGTCAATACGATATACCCTGGTGAGCTTGAGATAAAAGATACCACAGAGTCTGACACATCTGCATCATACTTAGATATTTTACTTGAAAAAGACGATAATGGAAATCTAACAACCAAGCTTCATGATAAAGGTGATGACTTTAACTTTTCTATCGTCAACTTCCCTTATACTTATGCGGCAATATACCGTCATCACCTGCGTATGGAGTATATATATCTCAGTTGATTCGATACGCATTAACATGCTCTACGTATGAACAATTTCTAAAACGAGGTAAATTATTGACAATAAGTTGATGAAACAAGAACATCGTAAGTTCTATTGTCGAGACCTTTTCAGCAAATACAATTTATCATTGAGTCAACTGCTGACTGACGTTTTTTCATACTAATTGTTAGTCCATTATTTTTACAATGAATTGACCGTTTTTCCGTTATTTCCTGATCATGACAAGGAGCACACGGCAGGTGTGAACGGTCAGCAGGGGATGCTCACACCTGATCCCACCTCTGATGTTTCGGAGGTCTGTGTTTGCTTTGCTCCTATTTTGTATTGTTTATGGACTTTGAAATAGAATACTATTCGCTAACTTCATATGCTTCATTGACAAAACGCCCATATATACTCCCATTTTCCTAAATAATAATGAGGTTTAAACTTAATTCAAATGAATTCTTAATACCCAACGCAATTTGATCTTAAAAGCATCATACATGAGATAAATGTAATTGAACGGAAAACATGCATTTGATAATAGATATACGTATAAAATTATATACAATTAAAGGAAATGTATGAATAATGCAGGCTGCGAATTGCCTACATGCAACAAAACACAAGATGATAAATAAAATCTCAATTATAAATATATTTATATCTTTAAAATTTCATCTAATATCAAGATATACTTTAAATAAAATCTCTACAATTTGAAAAATTCAAAGATTGATATTATTTGCATGGAAGGAAAAAAACTTAAGTCATTTTAAAGAACAGTCCTACCACAAACATGATCTAAGGAGGATTGCCATTTCAAAACTTTGTATCATAGTTCTTTAAGATATCCTTTTGTTATGGTGTTCGGATAGGGCCATTCGCAAAAGCTTAACAACACCTTCAGAAAAATGCAATCACGCTTACTCACAACACATTTCTATTGGTTGTTTAAACATGCTTTCAAACAACACTCTGTTGAGCTTTTGCAAATGACCCTATCCAAACACCATACTTTTTAACTATACATTCAGCATTAAAAGACCAATATACATGTAAGCTATTTATTATTTTAAAAGAACTTTTTTGATAATATCGACCTTTCAATGCTGAGACCATGAAATACGAAGGCTGTTCAATAAATAATGTCCCGAACTGTTTGACATACAATATAGAACTTATATGACATTTAAATGCTTGATTTTCTCTCATAATTAAATTGTATCTTTATTGAATTGATTACAGTTTCTGTGACCACTTTTCATAACATAGTTTCATTGTGAGAATTAAGCTTGAAAACAAGGGCTTTTGGAGACACTGCATTAAAAATGAAGGGTAAAGAATTAGTAAACAAGAGTATTCACTGAAATATGTGTAATCAAGAGCAACCAATGTCTGTTTTATAGACACATGAGCATGCGGATTTCAATTAACAAAATTGATATAATGGGCATCAAAAATAGGTACTGACGTTGGCGACAAAGACTTACGACAAACAGTTTACTGTTTGCCAAAATATAACAAATTATTACTGATGTTTGATTGACTTGATGATACAGCCAAGGTCTGAGTAGAGCAAAGAATTGCAAAAGCACGAAAACATTTTTATGTGCCATTTTCTTAAATATTAGAAACTAGTTGTTCTATTTCTTATTCGGGGAAGTAGTAAAATTTCTGGAGCAGTATAGAAAGCAAATTTTTGCAAAAAAAAAAAAATGAAATGTTTATGAGAGGATGGAACCAGAATCAGGAATCCAAACCAACACTCCATAAAGAGAAAAGTAGTTTTGGGGATAAAGAGAGAGTTTATGTTTTGTCACACCAACAATATTCGCCAGATCTTTCAACCTTTGACTTGTTTCATCTTCCAAACTTGAAAAAAAAATTCAGAAAGAAGAAACAAGTCAAGGAAATCACAGAATCTTCCATATTCCCGTATACGAAGGGCCATACTAAAAGTTGTGTTCTTAAAACAATCAGAAATTCGACAAAAATGTTCCTGACATTGCTTTTAATCTAAAGGGAATATTTAAGTGAAATCATTAGGGCTAAATCATTGAAAAGCGTTTTTAATTTCTTTCTTAACACCGAGGATATTACGTATTGTATAGCCCTCGTAATGGGGATGTCTCAAAGATTTATGAAATAAAAATTATGCTAAAGTTTTCCTTCCAAAATGTTGCACTTCACCAAAAAACGTGTAGCATAATGCTAAGTGTGTTTGTCTCCAAATCAAGAATCTCAAAGTCAAATGATCTTCAGGATTTTCTCTAGTATTTAAGTCTTACTAATATTTAATTATAATTATCATTATTTTGATTAAAGCCTATTTTTTCCGGAGAACGTTTTTCTCAGAAAAAAAGTGCTTATAATAGTTTCATAAATTCAATAAATAGAGCTTTGGTTCATAAATATAATCAACTCTTACAGCTACCTAATTTTTATAAATTTAAAGCTAAAGACAATATGCACGCTTGTTTTACCAATCTTCTTTTTTATATGTTGTTTGTTAAGTTACAGGTTTTAATTACATCTATTGTAATTATATCGATATTGTATCATTCATATTTTTTTCGTTTTCATTGAGCTTTTTTTTTTCTCATTAAAGGGATCGACGGTTTAAGTTTAAAGTGTGCAAGCTGCTGAGAAGATAAAGAATTTTAATAAAAATTTTTCCGAGTCCTGTGTTACGGAATTGACTCTTCGATCAATACTTCGTTATATACGAGGGGTGTTAGGAAAGTTCGCGGACAAGTTCTATTGTGAGCGCGCTATTTCCACGAAACCAGTCAAACTTTCCAGATAAAATCTTAACCTATTTTCCAATAAATATACAAAAAATTGGTGCTCTCAAGTGATCATTGAAAAATATACAGCTTTTTAATTTTGATAAAACTTGCTTGACGGAGCATGTTACATTTTGGCACATTTACATCACGAAGACTCTTTATAAAAATTAAAAATTGCACAATTTTAGCGCAAAGAGATTTATAATATTTTACCTGTCGCAAAAGTATTCATGAAACGTCACTGGGAGAAATTTTGAATTAAGTTGGATGGTATATGACTGTTTTATAGCCATTTAAAAATGATCAACTCGTAAAAACACAGCCAAAAATCGGAACGTCACTGAGCGTCATGGAGCACTGCACTACGTAAAATTATGTGTGCAGACAGTAAAATGTCTGAAAAGAGATTGAAACGTTCAAGATGCTGCCGGGAATTCTTACACATACAAAGGACAGTTTTCTAAAGGTTGAAGCTTTATATGAATGGAAGGAGTAACATTTTGAATGATTAACTCCATCGATACTCCAATACCCCCTTATCGCATTGTCGTTGTGTCTATACGGTTTTGCATAGTTTCCATACCTGATCGATTAATTACTTTTTTTGAAGATCTCAATAATATCCGAATCAGTACAATCTGAATAAGTAAAGAAGACATTATAGTTAAAAAGTAGCATATCTTGATATAGATGTTCAATTTTAAAGAAGAAAAAAAAAAGACAAGAAAAATCTGAAGAAATGGGAGATTTATAGAACTGCGACAAAGTTTAATGGGTTGAAATCTGGTTGTCATGTCGCCTTACGTCAAGTGATTGCTCCGTAAATCCCATTACCTCATAGTAAAAATCGTTGTAAATTTTCAAGATTTTAGTAAATAGACCTGATTTTTGACATACTAATAATCAAAATGTAGGAATAAATTCAGACATAGGTCATACTTCACAGTACACAACAGATTTTCCGTAATTCATTGTGTCCGCGAACTTTTCTAACAACCTTCGTATTTTCACGAAAAAAATGTCTCTGAGTAAGAGTGTTCAAGGTATGCATTTTTTTTTCACCGCAGCATTAGTTCTAAGACTTTAAGGATAGAAAAATATATATTCCTAACCTTGCATAAAGTTCAACGTCACGCATTTTTAGATTATAAGTAATCATTGTGTTGTAATGTATTTTATTTGAAAACAATATTACACAAATGTAATTTTGTACCAAATGTATCTAACCAAACGTATTTGTTATTGCTATTTTAAAGTGAATCATGTATCCGGATGATTCTATTAATTGGACTATTTTTTTCGGGAAGTGGACCTCCGAAATAAACACGTGACACTGTATTTTACTGTCTCATTAATATTTGTATATACATGTACTTATATAATTCAATAAATAACTAAATGTATGAGTTGGATTTAGTTTATACGTACAGTTCGTATTATTGCTTTAATAGATATGCGAAATGTCTCGAACTTTTTTCAATTAGTGGAATTTTCTACTTAATATGCTGCATATCACCCTATCACCTGCACAATTACAGGTTTTATGCCTCTCAGCTTATTCAAGTTGCATGAGCATGCGCATAATATAATTGCTATTTCTGGAAAGGCGTAAAATATGTATAACACAAAACTACCAACGACCTCCTTCAAAGCCTTCATTTTGCAAGTTATGTGTTCCATAGAATGACATTTTTCAGCAAATACAATCAATCGTTAAGTCCAATGTTGACTGATGTTTTTTTACACTAATTATATGACCTCTATTTACACACGGAATTGCCTGCGGATATTTCTTTTTAAAAATCCCTTTTATAAGAGCTAGGGATATTTGGCGAGTGTGCCCGGTAAGCAGGGAATACTTGTATCTCCATTTGACACCTAATCCAACCTTTAAAATCAAAGAGGTCGGTGTTTGCCCTTTTTCTGATTTGAGTTGTTTAAAACTAAGATCTTGTATGCTGTTCGTTTCCTCTATATTTCATGAATACTAAACGGGTGCAGAAACTAAGATACAGAATTACCGTCATATGATCAGAGCAGACTCTAAAAAAGGAAGCTTAAACACCTCAATGTGTTGGTAAAAGATAAACAACCTCAGCATCAGAACCTAATGAAATCTTAATGAAAAGATATTTTTCATGGAAAGAGAAAATGTTGCATATTATAAATTTCTTAAACTACTTAAAACACAGCCTTGGATAACACATGGTCTGTGTCAATCAAGTTACATGAAGGTCCATCATTGTACATGTATGCTAGAACTTGATTGACATTTACTTCCTAGTCCCTATTTGTACCCTGTTATACTTGTTTGACACTTATTGTGACCTTCAAACTAATTTTTGATCCTGTGACATTTACTGCAAGTGGTTTAGAGGAACTGTAATAGTACATGTATCAGAAATAGTATCACTGTTATTCAGATAAATTATGGTAACAAAGCCTTATTTAGATTAGGATAATCCTGAGGAAGAATGAATAAGGTCTGATTTGGTTATTTCTGATGTACATGTATTTTGCATTTATTAAACACAGAAAGAGAGTTACATGTACAACTACATGTAAAACTATATCTTCATGATTTTTTATATACTTGTATTTGAACTAATTTTCCTTTTAAACGGTGGGGACCTCTCACAATAATTCAAACGCAAATCATTGAAATCAATATACATGTAAATTCTTGGGGTTATACTGAAATTACAACTTTTAACTTCTAATTTTAAATTGTCTAAAAATCCCTATTACAGGTAGTTTCTTTTTTGGTTATTTCAATGTGCATTAAAGGTACTTGGACACATGCATATTTGAAGTTAATATTTTCCCTATAATATGACGACTTATATATTTTAAACAAAAAAATTACACAAAAATTAATTAAAAATCTTATTTCATTTAAAAGTTAATAAAACTTGAACTTTTTCGGGTTTGATTGACACATCCTTGCACTTTCACAAATTTTAATTTTCTTCTTAATACTTAGGAAAAGTGGCAATCTTGTTGTGTATAAATGAAAAATATTTATACTGTAATCCAGAAAATTTAGAGTAGACATGTTCGAAAGCAAAAAAAAAAAAAAAAAAAAAAACAAAAAAAAAAAAAAAAAAAAAAAAAAAAAAAAAAAGAAAAAAAACAAAAATATATTGTCAATCCGTGCAGTTGTGGTGAGCAGACTTTGGTGATTGAACGCACCCGGTGAATCGTAAACATCAACAATAACAGAGTTCGTGTCCAGTTTACAACAAATGTGTACATAACACGATTGTGATCGATTTGCTAAACTCTATACAAAACACTTCGCTCGGAATGACGATACTTGTGAAGGGGTTTTGCTTTCTATGATTTCTATTCTAAATAGAATTATTTTTCTGGAAAAAAATGTTTTAATATTTCTCATTAATACACAACAAGATCGCCACTTGTCCGAAGGATTAAGAATAAGTTAAAATTTGTGAAAGTGCAATGATGTGTCAATCAAACCCGGCAAAAAATGAAATTTTAATAACTTTAAAATAAAATAAGATTTTTCATTAATTTTTGTCTGAAATGCTATTAAAATATATAATTCGTGATAATATACAGAAAACATTAACATCTAATTTGTGTCCAAGTACCTTTAACTTACTTCCAGCATATATAGAACTTGAGAGACAAACGGTCACAATAAACTACTAGCTCTCAAGGCATTCACACCTGTACAAAATAAGCCCCTCTCTCCCTTAACTGGAATTATCAATCCGGTGAAAAACCTCTGCCTTTATGTAACATCCATGGCATTAATTATGACTACACAAAGAAGATGCATTTTTCTCCTCGTCATCTGATTACCTCTGAAATTTCAGGGGTCCGTGATTTTACTTCTTTTTTCCACATATTTGTATTGTTTATCAATTTTTAAGGTCGATGACTGATTATTTTCTTAACCTATTGTTCCATTCATAAAAACTTGACAAAATGAGTGGCAACAGTATTTTTTTTATTCATATGCATTTTCCCGAAAAACAAATCTTAACGTTGAAAGAAAATAAGGGACATGTTACAACAGCTCTTCATACCAAAATAATTGCATTCAATATAAATAATTCTACATATATTGATCATATACTGACAAAATTTAATCATTTTGATAGTATTATTTTTCAACTTTTTCATCTTGAATTTATAAAAATTATATTAATTTTCAAATACAAGATTATGACCCACCTATCTGAAGTGAAACGCACAAATTTCATTTTTTTTAAGTAGATTTACAAAACTTCATCATTTACAGGATGTCCCATAATGTTTGTTGCATGTGCCATTCGGTCTTGCCATAAATGCATTTCTTGACCAATATCGCTCATATTTGTCTCTTTCATTATTTGAATAAATACAATTTTAGCAACAAAATATTTTTTTAAAAATATTTTCACAAAGTTGGAAAAATGAAGCCACAAAATTATGTCAGAAAATTACTACACGTTGCATCTCAAGCAAAATGGATTTATCAAACAAGCTAGGTACCCTCATTTGAAAGCTGTAA
>NW_026940348.1:0-12264 GCF_032062105.1 Saccostrea cuccullata
GCCTGTCGTCGTTGTCGTCTTCGTCGTCGTTGTAGTCCTTGTTGTCGTTTTCACATTTTCATCTTCTTCTCAAGAATCACTAGGCCAGTTTCCACCAAACTTGCTACAAAGTATCCTTGGGTAAAGGGAATTCAAGTTTGTTTAAACGAAGGGCCACACCCTTTTCCAAGGGGAGATAATTATGAATTAGAGAAAAATTCATGGCATTTTAAAAACAATCTTCTTCTCAAGAACCACTGGGCTAGGAAAAATGAAACTCATGTGGAATCATCCTCAGGTAGTGTAGATTCAAATCTATTCAAATCATGTCCCCTGGGGGTAGAGTGGGGCCAAAATGGCCGATCAAATTTATGGGAAAAATCTTTTAAATTCTTCTTCTGAAGACTCAGTAGGGCAGGAAAGATGAAACTCATGTGGAATCATCCCCAGGTAGTGTAGATTCAAGTTTTTTTTTCAAATCATGACCCCCGGGGGTGGGTGGGTCCAAATGGCCGATAAAAATTTTACATAGGAAAGTATAGGGAAACCTTTTAAATTTTTTTTTTCAGGTACTTCAAAGTCATGCTTAGTGATATTTATAGGGAATTATCCTCAGGTAGTGTAAATTCTAGTTTGTTCATGTCATGACCCCTTGGGGTTAGAATTCAAGCCTCCCCATCCCAACGACAGTAATCTTTCACTTCTGATCTTATATGTGCTTTTTCCTAGTCAATTGTTAGGTGAGCGATGAGACCCCTGGGCTTGTTGTTTTATTTTCTGTGTCTGTGATGTAAGCTTGCTAATATATTCCTTAAGATCATATGCAGCATATCTAATTTATTGTTAATTTTTATAATAATATGTACACCACCAGATGCAGTTAAATAAAAAACTGTATACATTACAAAGATATGAACGAATATCGAACAACAAAATCCTTGACTGTACAAAAAAAAAATACTTTTAGCTGGTTTTTTCCGAAATATTTGTTTTAGAGTATATCATCATAAGAATTAGATCATTAACTTAGTGAAACTCTTCATTGCACGAAATAGGAAGTAATGTTCAAAACATCGTTACCCAGTGCGAATGATCGCAACCAATACCTATCTCAAGAAACGACACTCATATATATACAGTGTACTAGTAGTATCAATCTGCTCTTCTCTTTACGTAAATATGAATATTAAAATGCATTTTTTATTTTCTTTTCATTTAAAATAATTTATCTCCCTTAATTAAAAAAAATTGTTTTAATTATTTTAAATGTTTATTAATTTCATATACTTTTAACTCCATGGCACCTGATCACACTTCTGATGTTTTGGATGTCCGTGTTTGCATCGTTTTGAATAAAGAAGAGCAAAAATTGACAACTTAAAAACTAATTTTCCTGATATTTTCCAGAGGAAATTAAGAAACTACAGCAAGATATCCTTCCAAATGTTAAGGGTACGTACAAATCTTCATAACATACATAACTGTAGATTTAACAATAAAAACGTTAAAAGTTAATGAGTTTTCTGTTATTTCAGATGTTTGATAATTTGAATCCGTTAAATATTGACATCTGATATTTTAAGTATAACTCTGTTGACATTTACAATTTTAATATTTAATATCTAAGCACTTTGTTAATGATACTTTGCATGTACCAGTTGCAAACTGTAGTTAATAAAGAATAAAAAGAAAACTAAAAACTATATTTTTTCAGATAAGATTAAGAAACTACAACATGTCATTCCTCCAAATGTTAAGGGTATGTACAAATCTACAAAAAAATCATGTGTGACTGTAAAATTTACTATGAACAAAAAATTAGATTTATTTTTACGTTATTCTGTTGTTTCAAATATTTGAAAAATTGATTCATGAAAAATATTCACATAAAATGTTTTACATCTAGCAGTTTGACATCCATACATGTCCAAAAACGAATTTGATGTCGATATCGACGATATCGACAATTTCATATCTACATCGTATCGATATCGATCGTGATGAGCATTAATTATTTGAATACCTGATGCAAAATTTGAGACGTTTTTTACGTCGATGTCGTCGACAATATCATGACGATATCGTATCGATATCGATCCTATCTGCAGAATTTATTTTCACGTTGTGGTATGTAACATAATTTTACAAAGTCACAAGTGAAGTCAAAATTGATTCATTATTGGCATGAATATGAAAATAAATTATGATTATGAAACTTTTCGGTTTGTTATTGTTTTAGATTAGATTAAGAGTAAGATGTTGGGTTACTGTGAAAACTCTTAGAAATGTTTTAACAATCATGATTCGATATCGTCGATATCGACGATATCGACAGTAATGTAAACTTATTAAACACAGAAGTGTTGTAAAAATAAAGTTTTTGTATAAGGGTGAAGATTGGTAAAGTAATCTGCTGTTAACAATTATGATTCGATATCGATACGATATCGTCGATATCGACGATATCGATGGCAGGTAAAATCTTCGTAAAAGGAAAGTAATTAACCATAACCACATTCAAAGTAACAGGGAAGGTATTTACCAAGGGTTGGGCAAACATGATTCGATATCGAACGATATTGTCGATATCGACGATATCGACTCTTCAGGGAAAGATTTATAAAGAAAGTTTTAAGTAACAGTTCTTAAAAACAGCATATTAAGGACGGAAACTACAATTCTCGGAACAATCATGATTCGATATTGGCACGATATTGAGGATACTAACACTAAGGAAATAGTCTTAAAACAGGAAGTATTGTTATAAACACACTATAATAGAGAAATATTATAGAAAACTATAAGAAAGTAATGTGTCGATATCGTAACTACATCGTGTCTTGGACATAACTCTTGATATCTGTCAAAATTTTTTATCTCCCATTTCCATTTCAACAACAGCTGGACTCTGTTGGTCAAAACCTAAAAATATTAATGTTTTGAATATTTTAAAAAAATCATCTATTAAAAGAACTCAGTTATATGAAAGTAAGCAAAAAGAGAGATCCGTGTCAATTATGTTTCAGACTTGTAATTCCAGCTGCATAGGGATAAGTTAGTCATATTAAGAGGAATTCAAGTTAAATCAACCCAGATGGAAGCAAGTATTGCCTTCCTTGAACATAAAATTATGTCTACGGCGGACGTAACAGGTCGGCAGGGGATACTCACTCCTCCATGGCACCTGATCCCCCCTCTGATGTTTCGGAGGTCCATGTTCGCTCTGCTCCTTTTGTATTGTTTTATGGACTTTTGATCTTGAATTCTATTCATTATCTTCACATGTTTCATTTTAATCAGCAATAGTTACTTTAATTTATATTTCGACTCCATTTAACTTGAATTAAAATACACCACAAAATCTGACAGATCTTTTTCATATTAATTTGTTTAAATAATAGCCCTTTTGATAATTCGTAAACTCGATTACCTTGTACTTAATTAATAACTGATTCATCCATCAAATCGCAAAATCCTTTTATATTCATAAGTACTTCTGTCGGAATGATATTGAAACAACAGAACAAAGCTTTCTTGTAAAAATTAAATTGAGAAATGGATTACTGCAGTATCTAAATTGAACATGACTATTTTGTTATGCAATCAATCATGAATAACCTCAAAATTAATGTAAAATAAGCAATGGGGCTCTGAAATATGCTATAACTTAGAGGTTAACAAAAGAAACAGTGATCAATTTTATATATTTACATTCAGTGTAATTTTCTTTATGAATTTCATTAGAAATCCACGACGTTCAAATTTCTATAACACAAGCGAAACCTTGTCACCGTGCGTTAGAATACGCAGTAGGAACTACATGCATTTTCAATATTTCGGAACAACAAAATGTATATTGTTTTGAGTCAATTTCATTTAAAAAAAAAACTACCCTTTTAAAATTAATATAAAATCACAACAAATGTGCATTTAAATTTAATTTGTCATTTTTTTCCTCGCAATGTTTATTTGCGTTATTTAACTTTCCAACGTCACAAACGGCTTTCCAACGTCACGAACGGGTATTACGTTTATTAAGCACACCAATACCGAAGGGCGCTAAATTCACATTAAACATGAACAAAATAAACAATAATTTATGATATAGTGAAATTAGAGAATGTAAATATAAGCATTGAATTCATATTTTGGGATATCTTCGATCCTATAACACACCTGGCCGTGCCGACAAATTATCAGATCGCGCTAACGCGCAGTATTCAATTTGTCGGCACGGCCAGGTGTGTTATAGGACCGAAGACATCCCAAAATATGAATTCAATGCTTAAATATGCATTACACAAAAAGAACCATAAATTTGGATAAGAGTTGTCAAAAAATGGTATTTAAAAACTGTATATCAAATGAATTTGAAACTAGATAAGGTAAAATGATACATATTTAAAGTCGTGTACCTCAACAAAAACATTAGCTCTAAAGAGCCACTTTCCAACAACAAAATAATGTTACATAAAATACAACAATCATAAATAATAAACAAAAAACATTTTTTAACATACATAACACCACTACAATATCACTTTTACAACGTGATGCTTTACAATGACATAGTATTCATCACATTATATAAGACCAACAAATGAATAACATAACATGAACATTATATTGCAAATTTAGAGAACAACTCTCTCTCTCTCTCTCTCTCTCTCTCAAAATATTTTTTTTTCAATTTTTTGCATATAAGAGTATTTGTATATTTCCAATAATGGGTGTATGTTGTTGTAATTTGTGTAAAAATACAAAATTTCCAAATGACCATGAATGTACATGGACATTTTCGTCTACTTTGGGGTATCTGTTTGCTTTTTATTTACTTATGTCATTCAAGCTTGATAATATATATTTTAGATCTTCATGAAAAACAATTACTACAATGGAGAGAAGAAGATGAGATTTACAGTGAAACTCACACTTTCCAGGAAATGCTGAACAAAGTCAGGGGACAACCTTATATGACATTTGTTGGAGTCCCGGGGTCCGGAAAATCAGCAACAATTCATCACATAGCCCTGATACTCCAGGAGGAAGGATACGAAGTTATACCTATTATGGACATTAGTGAGATTTACCGTTATTGTGACTCTCGTAATCATCAGGTGTTTGTCATTGATGATGTGGTAGGTGTGTTGGGTCTTCAAAAGCAAAAGTTAGAGACTTTAGTTGACTATGAAAAAATTATTTCAGATCCTATCAAACGTACAAAGGTACTGATGTCATGCAGGGAAGCAGTGTTTAATGAATGTTACAAATCATTTTTCCTGAATGAGGAAAACATAGTCAAAATGTTTAGTTCAGAAAATACATTGAATGACGACGACAAAAAAGCCATTCTTCAGAAGCACGGCTTGGATAAAGATTTATTGTCCCCTTCATTACTGAGAGAAGTATCGGCGATGTTTCCTCTATTGTGTAAACTTTTCTCAAAAGAGGAGAAATTTAGAAACGATGTTGAAAGATTTTTTACCTGTCCAGCTGGATATATTTTAGAGGAATTAGATAAAATGAAAGAACAAAATAGATTACAGTATGCTACGTTGGTCTTATGCCTGTTAAATGACAACAAAATATCAAACAAAATATTAAAAGACACAGGAAATAAAACTTTCTGTGAAATGAAATCAAAAGCATTAGAACTCTGTAAAGTTAAGAGTTATACCGACGCTTTTGAATTTGTTGATGCATTATCAGTAATGGAGGGGACTTACACAAAACTCTGTGGTACTGAGTACACATTTATTCATGACTCCATGTTTGAAATAATTGCTTATCATTTTGGTTCTAAATTCCCAGATCTCATTTTACAATTTATGAGTAGCAGTTATATTGCTAACTCTGTAAAGCTTCAAAAAAATGAAATGCTTAAATTAGAGAATGAACAAAAGCAAGCAAGTGAAAATGACGCAATCAACAGTGAGAGTAAAAATGAAAAGAACATTGCTTGTAAGAAGGAGGGTTTTATTATAAGTGCTGAAAACGGTGATAGAATGGAGTCATTTGATCTCTGCATAAGGATAGGGAAGGATCAGTATTCTATGTTAGCAGAGCGTTTATACAGGGATATAGAAAATATGGAGCTGTATGATGTTTTTATGAATAATATTTTGAAACACTCTAAGGTATGTGAAGCTTTTATTGAGGTGTTAAAGACAAAGCCCTACACAGAGTTAAAGTCTTTATTTCTGTCTGTACAGAAAGATGTGTCTAAGGTAGTGAGTAAAGGAAAGCGTGTGAGGGAGGGGATTGAGAAGAGGGATAAGAGAAGCAGGGAGTGGAGCAGACAGAGGGTACTGGTGAATGCGAAGTATGATAATAAAGAAATAACATACATGTATAGTGTGAGGGTTATCAGTTGTGTAGTTTACTACGGACACAATAAGATTTTAGAATATATTTTAGACCAAACTGATTCGCACAAAGAAACGCAGTTTGAGTTCTTTTTGAATTCTTTTAACCTTACTTTAATTTATTCAACAAAACAAATGGAAAAGAATACTGCAGCAAATAATCAAATAGAAAATTTATGGACATTTACAGACCTGGACATTGATGGATCCATATCTGAACATCAGCGCTTAGTTTTGCTGAGCTGTTACAATGGAGATTTAGAAACTGTCAGAATATGTATTAAATATATGAAGAGAAATACAATTTATATGACATTTCCAGGTATAGATTTTAAATATGTATTGGGTGACAAAGCACTTGAGGCCTCGTGTGAGGGTGGGCATCTGAGTGTAGTGAAGGAGCTGGTAGAGGCAGGGGCTGATGTCAACCCACAGGGTGTTGATTATACACCACTGACTACAGCTTGTAAAGGTGGATATACAAGTATAGTGAAGGAGCTTATAGAAGCCGGAGCTGATATCAATCGATCAGGTGTGTATTGTTTTCATTTTACACCACTGACAGCAGCTTGTAAGGGTGGATATATAGGTATAGTGAAGGAGCTGCTCGGGGCAGGGGCTGATGTCAATCGACAAGGAAAGCATGGAATAGGAAAAGAAACACCATTAACAGTCGCGTGTGAGTGTGGACATTTTAATATAGTAAGAGAGCTGCTAGAGGCAGGGGCTGATATGAATCAAAAAGGAGGGTATGGTACGCCATTGACAGCTGCAGGTAAGGGTGGCCATCTAAATATATTAAGAGAGCTGCTTATGGCAGGGGCTGATGTAAATCTACAAGGAAAGTATGATACACCATTGGTAGCTGCATGTGATGGTGGACATCTAAATATACTAAGAGAGCTGCGTATGGCAGGGGCTGATGTTAATCAACAAGGAAAGTATGATACACCACTGACAGCAGCATGTAAGGGTGGACATATAAATTTAGTGAAGGAACTCATGGAGACAGGAGCTGATGTCAATACACACGGTTATATAGATACGCCTTTAACAGCAGCAATTAAAAGTGGAAATATGATTATAGTGAAGGAGCTGCTTAGGGCAGGGGCCGATGTTAATCCACAAGATAAGTTTGGTACACCACTGATAGCAGCATGTGAAGGTGAGCAGGAGAATTTTGTGAAGGAGTTGCTAGATGCAGGGGCTGATGTTAATCTACATAGTACACATAAAACTCCACTGATAGCAGCATGTTATGGTGGACATATGAGTATCGTGATGCAGCTGTTAAAGGCAGGAGCTGATGTCAATCTTCAGATTAAATCTTGTACATCACTAATAGCAGCATGTTGGGGTGGACATGAAGGCGTAGTGGAAGAGATTGTTAATGCAGGGGCTGATGTCAATTTACGTGGTACATGTAATTATTATAACTCACTGAAAGTGGGTGTAGGAAAGGTGTTCAGAAAGTTATTTGATAAAGAATCTTATTCACCACTAACATTAGTATGTGGTGGTGGATACATGAGTGGAGTTAAAACTCTGCTTAAGGCAGGCGCTGATGTTAATCCTCAGGGTGAATATTTAACACCACTAATAGCAGCAATTAAGGGTGGATATATAAGTATAATAAAGGAGCTGCTAAGTGCAGGAGCTGACGTAAATCTACAAGGTAAGCATAAAACACCACTGATAGCAGCATGTGATAGTAAAAATATGAATATTGTGATGCAGTTGTTGAACAGAGGGGTTGATGTAAATCTACGTGGAAAGGATGATACACCACTGGTAGCAGCGTGTAAATATGGACATGTGGTTGTAGTGAAGGAGTTACTACAGAAAGGGGCTAATGTTAATCTACAATGTAAGCATAAAACACCACTAACAGTAGCATGTGATAGTGGACATATGAATATTGAGTTGGAGTTGATGAACGCAGGGGCTGATGTAAATCTACATAATGGATTTCACACACCATTGACAGCAGCATGTGCGTATGGACATGTAGGTGTAGTAAAGGAGTTACTACAGAAAGGGGCTGATGTCAATCTACACGGAAAGCATAATACACCACTGACCCTTGCATGTAGGAATGGATATATGAGCATTGTGGTGGAGCTGCTTAAGGCAGGGGCTGATGTTAATCTACAAGGAAAGTATAATACACCAATGACCGTAGCATGTAACAGTGGATATACAAGTATTGTGATGGAGCTTATAAAGACAGGGGCTGATGTCAATCTACAAGGAGAGTGTGATACACCACTGACGGCCGCATGTGAAAGGGGGCATAAACGTATTGTAGTAGACCTACTGAAGGCAGGGGCTGATGTCAATCTACGAAGAAGGTATGATTGTAATACACCACTGACGGCCGCATGTAAAAAGAGACATTTGAGTGTTGTGATAGAGCTGCTGAAGGCAGGAGCTGATGTCAATCTACAAGGAAAGTATGATACACCACTCATAACAGCATGTAGGAAAAATTATGTGGTAATAGCCAAAACACTGCTAGATGCAAAAAGTGATGTTAATATGCAGGATAGGTACGGAAATACCCCTCTCTATATAGCTTTTGTAAATATAAATAAAATTTTCATCCCTGTTATACTACAATTATTTTATATCTATGGCGCAGACTCAGCTATCAGTAATAAAGAAGGTATTTCATCATTCTTCATTGCATTAATTAGATACAAAACTGGTTCAGTAAAAGAATTAATTAGAACTGAGAAAGAAAATCAGATAGATAGATTGAAATTACATTCGTTTGAATGTTTGGTAAATATTAAACACAGTGACGTGATGACTGATAGTAAGGATGATGTGGTGGTGACACGGAGACGTGTGTGGCGTATGAAGAGTTGGGGAGATTTATATAAGGAAATCATAAGAAGTGATTGTAAGGGTTTATAGCATCTTGTATATTTGGGTCTGGATGTTAATCAGTGGATACAGGTGTATGATAGTAATGATTCTGATGTAAGACCTCTGTTGTTCACACTGATTGATGAGTGTTATGTTTACGAAAGTTTAGTGAATAGGGTGAGGTTCCTACTGGAGGCGGGGGTGGACGTCAATGTCAGAGTGAAGTACAGAGAGTATGATTCTGTGTTAGACAGAGAGGGTGTGTCTGTTCTAGAGAGGATACGACGACTGGTGAGTGAGTGCTGTAAGGATGAGGGGAAAAGAGATGAAGTGTTAGATTACACGAGAGTGATCAAGGAGGTAAAGAAACATGTAAGACGATATTCTGTGTAGAAAATTTACAAAACTCCTTATACTTCTAGTGTAAAGTCTTAATTACTATTAGCGTACATATAACCCTTTTGTAAAACACAGAAGGGTAATTGTTTTGATAGGATTCAAACGTGTTATTAATACTATATATTATAGGATGAACATTAACGTGTATCGGTTTATAAAACGGAGAATTATTTACTAAGACGTAATTGGGCGAAAATAATATTTTATGTGGATTCATGTTATTTGATTAGACTGGTGAACTTCCGTTTATATTTATCATTCAAGCTATTTACACTAATTTTAATAAATATGTATTTGAGTATTTAGATTTGTGAATGATAGATTTATATTTGTTGTTTATCGTATTTCAATGTACATAATTATTTACATAAGAAAATTTAGTTTGCATGTTGTACATGTTGTTCAATGTTCATCCATTGTTTAACAAATTTTAATAAAATAATCAATATAGTAGAACCATTTGTTCAATTCTACTTGGCACTGGGTGAATATTTTGATGTCACGTGTCTTTCCATTTTTAATATCCCCGAAATCTTTATTTACCGAAAATAAGATGGACTATTCATGATGTCTTGATGCTTGTGTCACTTTTTCCAATCTTTTTTTTTAAATTAAAAATTAATTTTTTTTAATTATTCGTATTTGAAAGTTTAAAATTTTATTTGTTTTTTTGTGTTTTTGTGTTTTTGTTGCTGTTACTGTTATCTGCATAGAATATAAACGAGGGATGTTCAAAATTTCTTACGGACATTGTCAATCTTTGATGTTTAAATTTATCTTTTTTTCAAAATCAAGATAAGTACCTTATCAATGTAGCAAACTTGGCGACATATAAATTTCAAAAACATACCCAAAAAATCGAGTTCCTTGAAAAAGGTGTCCCTAAAGTATTTATTCTGTATGGCCCAATATCCATACATCAAAATTTTTCTTTCATCATACATTTATTAGTATTTCGTTTACAACTAGTCTGGAATCATTTTTATACCAAGTAACATAGTTTCTATCTCTTTCCTTGATAGCACTGAGTCCAATGATTTGATAAGATTTTTACGAATACCTAGAACTGAGTATATCGGCAAAATTATGAGGGGGCGCCCCCAACCCTTTCCCCTTCCCTGGGTCCTACAGCCATGCATAATTTCTAACAATTTTTCTGACACATTTTTTTAAAATTATTTATATTCTGTTAAATTTAATAGTAATGTGCTATGAAGAGATCGAAGCATTTCCTTGATGTCGTTTGAAAAGGATATGGAGATAACGAACAGTATTCAATCTCAGAGTCCATAAAACAATACAAAATAGGAGCAGAGCAAACACGGACCTCCGAAACATCAGAGGTGGGATCAGGTGCGATGGAGGAGTGAGCATCCCCTGCTGACCGGTCACATCCGGTGTGTGCTCCATGTCAAGTTCAGGAAATAAAATAACGGAAAAAATCAGTCATCAATTCAGTTTATAAATACTGACTAACAATTGGTATGAAAAATGTCAGTCAGCATTTGACTCAATAAATTGTATTTGCTGACAATGTCATCATATCGACCATAGAACTTACGAAATGATGACTTTAAACGAGATTGTTGATATTCTTGTTTCATAAACTTGCTTGTCAATAATCTACATCGTTTTAGAAATTGTTCATACGTAGAGCATGTTCTTGCATATTGAATCAACTGAGATATATACTCACCGTATGTAGGTGATAAAGGTATAATGCTGCATAAGTAAGGGAAGTTCACGATAGATTTAAAGTCATCACGTTTATCATATAGCTTAGTTGCTACATAACCATTAACGTCCTTTTCATGTAAAATATAAAAATATGAAACATATGTGTCAGACTTTGTGGTATCTTTTATCTCAAGCTCACCAGGATATACAGTATCTATGTAGGAATGGAAATTACCATTGCTCATTGACAATACGTCGTCGATATGTCGAGTTGAAAGCAACAGCAAGTGTTTTCTTCTTTTCACGCATAATATTTTGCACAAATTCTGCTTTATATGAATTCAAAAAATCGGTCTGCTAATAACAGAGCGCAATTTGTACCCATGAGAATTCCAATAGTTTGTTGGAATACCTTGTCTCCAAAAACCACATAGATATTGTCAATCAGAAATTCAAGCATATCTTAGATGTCAACTTTAGAGTACGTGTGTGTGCAATCAGAATGTTTTTTAAACATAGGTAATAAGAGATTACAGAGCTCACCTCAACAAATGTTGTCTTTAAGTAAGGCAAAGTCAGACAATTCACAATAACATCAGTGAATAAAATATTGTTTTAAAAACACAAAAAGTGTAATGTAAAATTTATGCAATTTTGATTTGGTGCTTTGGAATAGACCTATATAAAAACTTCAAACTAGTTCTTCATCATGAAAACGTAATTTAAATCCAGCATCTGAAGCAAGTTTGAGAGTTTTCATCCCTTGATGCATCATTTGTGCAAATTTGGCTTAAATAAGTCTTATAGTTTCTTGGTAATAGACCTGTACCCATAACTTTTACGAGATCCATTATCTGGAAAATGTATGTCAAATTCAGCATCTGAAGCAAGTCCATTAGTGTGCATACTAGGATATATCATCCATGCAAGTTTGCTCAACATAGAGCTCAAAGTTACTAGGAAATGAACCTGT
>NW_026940349.1:0-12105 GCF_032062105.1 Saccostrea cuccullata
CGTAACTTGGCACCGGAAGTAAGTTTCCAGAAAATCTCTCGGATATACTAAATTCATGTAACAGCACATCTGTCCTAAAAAATTCATGTAATTTCATCCAGTAGTCTTCGAGAAATCGCGTGCACAAAATTAGAAAGTCAAAAAAATAAGAATAATAATAAGAAACAATAGAATCACTATAAGGTCTTCCGTGAAGACGGAAGACCTTAATAACTAGGGCTAATTGTAACGGGGACCGTTACAGATGTTCCCCAAACGCTCCCCAACTCCCTTTTGGGGCCATATTCCTTGTAAGCTCTATTAAATAAGACATACTTTATGCAATTTAGACTTAAACATCGTTAACCCAGATGAATACAAAATAAATTTAAATTTAAGCATTGCACGCATGCTCATTTGAATGCATGTGCGTAATGACTATATCATCTTGTCTACACTATCTATATATTGTAATATACTTTATATCAAAACATTAAATCCAAAAGTTTTAAAAAATACACTCATTCAAACGTATTTTTAATTTACCCATTTCACGTGCATGCACGTGCAAGCATGTGCATGATGACCATACCTTCTTGTAGGAGTTCACTATGTCTATCTAAATTCTAAATCCCATCCTGTTTTGTTGGAAACCAAGGGAGTTATAACCATTTTAAGTTTAAGCCAATCAGATTGCAGCGCACGTGCATGCGCGTGAGTTCATGAAAATATTATATATCATATTGTAGGATATCTTAATGCATAACTATGTCTTAAATTTCAAAGCATTTCGTAAAAAAAAAGAAAAGATATTGAAGTTTTTGTTTCAGCCAATCAGAGCAAAGCGCACATGGAAGCGCGTGCATGCACGTAGACGTCGACCATACCATCTTGTAGGAGTTCATTTTGTCTGTCTATGTTCTAAATCCCATCCTGTTTGGTTGAAAACCAAGGGAGTTATACCCATTTAAAGTTTAAGCCAATCAGATTGCAGCGCACGTGCATGCACGTGTTTACATGAAAATTGTTATATATCATGTTGTAGGACATCCTAAAGTATGCCTAAGTTTCAAATTTCATAGCATTTCGTCAAAAAACAAAAAAGATATTGAGATTTTAGTTTCAGCCAATAAGAGCGAAGCGCACGTGCATGCGCGTGAGTTCGTGTTAATTTGACCATGTCATATTATCTAGACTATTTATATATCCTTATATAATGAGTTTCAAAGCTTTTCATCAAAAAATGTAAAAGTTATGGCTATATGAAGTATATCGGTCATTTCACCCATTTCACGCGCACGCACGTGCATGCGTATGCACGCAAAATGACCTTCGTTCCGCACACCTACACTAGACACCTATTAACCCTAAAAAGGTTTTAGCTTAGTTGGGTGAACAGTTTCTGAGAACACTCGCGGACAAAAAAGTACCGGAGAACAAAGAAGAAAAAAAAGAATAATAACTAGATGAGATCTCGTTGCGAGCAACGAGTGGGTCTTCCGTCCAATTCTTGATGAGATGAGATAAGATTTTGATTGCGATTTTCATTCTAAAATAATGATTTACCATAATCTGTAAAAAGACATTGAACATTAAAGTCTTTAAAAAATCGGCCTTTTGCCCCTAACGGCCCCTAATTTTAGGAATCGGCCCTCTTTTTTCATCTTAAAGATCTTAAGATTTTGAACATTTTGTGTTCAACAATTGTTCAGAAATTCATTTTCGTTTTTGAGATATTAGAAAAAGAAATTTTTAGGGGCCAACCCTTCAACTCCTTAATGGGGACTTTTAGCAAAAAATGAAAAGGTTGCATATTGTTTAGAACATTATTTTGAGCAACTTTTGTTCAATATTGCTTATCAAAATATTTCTCCCTTTCGTGATATAAAGCATCAAAGATTTAGCATTCTGGCCCCTTGTGGCACCTAATTATGTAACATACGACATGGAAATCATAATATATAGTTGTAGATGGTTGAGATGAACATCTTTGCTTCAGTAATGTATTACAAAATATTAACCGATAAAGAGTTATCGATTGAAGACTTTTGGCCCCTCTTGGCCCCTTATTCGAGTGCCCAGTCCCTTTTTCGGGATCTCATCTTAAAGATCTTAAGATTTTGAACATTTTGTGTTCAACAATTGTTCAGAAATTCTTTTTCGTTTTTGAGATATTAGAAAAAGAAATTTTTAGGGGCCAACTCTTCAACTCCTTAATGGGGACGTTTAGCAAAAAATGAAAGGTCGCATATTGTTCAGAACATTATTTTGAGCAACTTTTTTTCAATATTGCTTATCAAAATATTTCTCCCTTTCGAGATATAAAGCATCAAAGATTTAGCATTCTGGCCCCTTGTGGCCCCTAATTATGTAACATACGACATGGAAATCATAATATATAGTTGTAGATGGTTGAGATGAACATCTTTGCTTCAGTAATGTATTACAAAATATTAACCGATAAAGAGTTATCGATTTAAGACTTTTGGCCCCTCTTGGCCCCTAATTCGAGTGCCCAGCCCCTTTTTCGGGATCTCATCTTAAAGATCTTAAGATTTTGAACATTTTGTGTTCAACAATTGTTCAGAAATTCTTTTTCGTTTTTGAGATATTAGAAAAAGAAATTTTTAGGGGCCAACCCTTCAACTCCTTAATGGGGACGTTTAGCAAAAAATGAAAGGTTGCATATTGTTTAGAACATTATTTTGAACAACTTTTGTACAATATTGCTTATCAAAATATTTCTCCCTTTCGAGTTATAAAGCATCAAAGATTTAGCATTCTGGCCCCTTGTGGCCCCTAATTATGTGCCATACGACATGGAAATCATAAGATATAGTTGTAGATGGTTGAGATGAACATCTTTGCTTCAGTAATGTATTACAAAATATAAACTGATAAAGAGTTATCGATTGAAGACTTTTGGCCCCTCTTGGCCCCTAATTCGAGTGCCCAGCCCCTTTTTCGGGATCTCATCTTAAAGATCTTAAGATTTTGAACATTTTGTGTTCAACAATTGTTCAGAAATTCTTTTTCGTTTTTGAGATATTAGAAAAAGAAATTTTTAGGGGCCAACCCTTCAACTCCTTAATGGGGACGTTTAGCAAAAAATGAAAGGTTGCATATTGTTTAGAACATTATTTTGAACAACTTTTGTATAATATTGCTTATCAAAATATTTCTCCCTTTCGAGTTATAAAGCATCAAAGATTTAGCATTCCGGCCCCTTGTGGCCCCTAATTATGTAACATACGACATGGAAATCATAATATATAGTTGTAGATGGTTGAGATGAACATCTTTGCTTCAGTAATGTATTACAAAATATAAACTGATAAAGAGTTATCGATTGAAGACTTTTGGCCCCTCTTGGCCCCTAATTCGAGTGCCCAGCCCCTTTTTCGGGATCTCATCTTAAAGATCTTAAGATTTTGAACATTTTGTGTTCAACAATTGTTCAGAAATTCTTTTTCGTTTTTGAGATATTAGAAAAAGAAATTTTTAGGGGCCAACCCTTCAACTCCTTAATGGGGACGTTTAGCAAAAAATGAAAGGTTGCATATTGTTTAGAACATTATTTTGAACAACTTTTGTTCAATATTGCTTATCAAAATATTTCTCCCTTTCGAGTTATAAAGCATCAAAGATTTAGCATTCTGGCCCCTTGTGGCCCCTAATTATGTACCATACGACATGGAAATCATAATATATAGTTGTAGATGGTTGAGATGAACATCTTTGCTTCAGTAATGTATTACAAAATATTGACTTTATAAATGTTATTGAATAAAAACTGTTGGCCCCTTTCAGCCCTTAATCTGATGAGTAAGCACATTTTTCTTGATATCATATTGAAGATCTTGATATTTTGCACGAATATTGTACAGTATATTATAACAAAATATTTGTATTTTAAAAGATATGATAGAAAATGTCTGAAAAAATCACTCATAAAACGTGTCCTAAATTTTGATCCCTACCGAGCTTCCATACTAGGCACTTCCGGAAAATATCCTGACCCAGGTGCAATATGGCAACATGTCCTCTACCATCCCTCAAAATTTCAGCTTTCTAGCTTGAACCGTTTTTGAGTTCCATCACAGACAAGGAGGTCCTCTAAATTTCGATCAAAGGGCGATAACTCCCGACCGGAAGTGAATTTCCAAAAAATAATTTGCCGGAATTAACTTCAGATCACAACGCATCGACTGTGAAAATTTGAAGCAAATCGACCGAGACATCTCTGAGAAATCGTCTGCACAAATTTTGTAAGAAGAAAAAAGAATAAAAATAATAATAACTAGATACGATCTCGTTGCGAGCAACGAGTGGGTCTTCCGTCCAATTCTTGATGAGATGAGATAAGATTTTGATTGCGATTTTCATTCTAAAATAATGATTTACCACAAAATGGTAAAAGACATTGAACATTAAAGACTTAAAAAATCGGCCTTTGGCCCCTAACAACCCCTAATTTTAGGAATCTGCCCGTATTATTCATATCATCTTAAAGCTCTTAAGATTTTGAACATTTTTTGCTCAACAACTGTTCAGAAATTCTTTTTCATTTTTGAGCTATTAGCAAAAGAAATATTTAGTGGCCAACCCTTCAACTCCTTAATGGGGACGTTTAGCAAAAAATAAAAGTTTTGCATATTGTTCAGAACATTATTTTGAACATCTTTTGTTCAATATTGCTTATCAAAATATTTCTTCCTTTCGAGATATAAAGCATCAAAGATTGAGCATTCTGGCCCTTAATTATGTACCATACGACATAAAAATCATAATATATAGTTGTAGATGGTTGAGATAAACATCTTTGCTTCAGTAATGTATTACAAAATCTAAACTGATTAAGAGTTATCGAAAAAAGATTTTTGGCCCCTCTTGGCCCCTAATTTGAGTGTCCAGCCCCTTTTTCTTGATTTCGTCTTAAAGCTCTTATGATTTTAAACACTTTTTGTTCAACAACTGTTCAGAAATTCTTTTTCGTTTTTGAGCTATTAGCAAAAGAAATATTTAGGGGCCAACCCTTCAACTCCTTAATGGGGACGTTAAGCGAAAAATGAAAGGTTGCATATTGTTCAGAACATGATTTTGAACATCTTTTGTTCAATATTGTTATCAAAATATTTCTCCCTTTCGAGATATAAAGCATTAAACATTTAGCATTCTGGCCCCTTGTGGCCCCTAATTATGTACCATACGACATGAAAACCATAATATATAGTTGTAGATGGTTGAGATAAACATATTTGCTACAGTAATGTATTACAAAATATTAACTGATAAAGAGTTATCGAAAAAAGATTTTTGGCCCCTCTTGGCCCCTAATTTGAGTGCCCAGCCCCTTTTTTGGCCCCTCTTGGCCCCTAATTTGAGTGCCCAGCCCCTTTTTCTTGATTTCGTCTTAAAGCTCTTATGATTTTAAACACTTTTTGTTCAACAACTATTCAGAGATTCTTTTTCGTTTTTGAGCTATAAGCAAAAGAAATATTTAGGGGCCAACCCTTCAACTCCTTAATGGGGACGTTTAGCAAAAAATAAAAGGTTGCATATTGTTCAGAACATGATTTTGAACATCTTTTGTTCAATATTGCTTATCAAAATATTTCTCCCTTTCGAGATATAAAGCATTAAACATTTAGCATTCTGGCCCCTTGTGGCCCCTAATTATGTACCATACAACATAAAAACCATAATATATAGTTGTAGATGGTTGAGATAAACATATTTGCTACAGTAATGTATTACAAAATATTAACTGATAAAGAGTTATCGAAAAAAGATTTTTGGCCCCTCTTGGCCCCTAATTTGAGTGCCCAGCCCCTTTTTCTTGATTTCGTCTTAAAGCTCTTATGATTTTAAACACTTTTTGTTCAACAACTGTTCAGAAATTCTTTTTTCGTTTTTGAGCTATTAGCAAAAGAAATATTTAGGGGCCAACCCTTTAACTCCTTAATGGGGACGTTAAGCGAAAAATGAAAGGTTGCATATTGTTCAGAACATTATTTTGAACATGAACATCTTTTGTTCAATATTGCTTATCAAAATATTTCTGCCTTTCGAGATATAAAGCATCAAAGATTTAGCATTCTGGCCCCTTGTGGCCCCTAATTATGTACCATACGACATAAAAACCATAATATATAGTTGTAGATGGTTGAGATAAACATATTTGCTACAGTAATGTATTACAAAATATTAACTGATAAAGAGTTATCGAAAAAAGATTTTTGGCCCCTCTTGGCCCCTAATTTGAGTGCCCAGCCCCTTTTTCTTGATTTCATCTTAAAGCTCTTATGATTTTAAACACTTTTTGTTCAACAACTATTCAGAGATTCTTTTTCGTTTTTGAGATATTAGCAAAAGAAATATTTAGGGGCCAACCCTTCAACTCCTTAATGGGGACGTTTAGCAAAAAATGAAAGGTTGCTTATTGTTCAGAACATTATTTTGAACATCTTTTGTTCAATATTGCTTATCAAAATATTTCTGCCTTTCGAGATATAAAGCATCAAAGATTGAGCATTCTGGCCCCTTGTGGCCCTTAATTATGTACCATACGACATAAAATCATAATATGTAGTTGTAGATTGTTGAGATAAATATTTTTACTTCAGTAATATATAACAAAATATTGACTGTTAAAGAGTTATCAGAAAAAGACTTTTGGCCCCTTTTTGCCCCTAATGTGATGAGTCAGCACTTTTTTCTTGATATCATATTAAAGATCTTGTCATTCTGCACGATTTTCGTTCAGTATGTTTTAACAAAATGTTTATACTTTAAAAGATATGATACAAGATGTCTCAAAAATTCACTCATGATTCGTGTCCTAGATTTCGACCCCTACCGAGCTTCCATACTAGGCACTTCCAGAAAATATCCTGACCCAGGTGCACAATGGCAACATGTCCTCTATCTTTGGTAAAAATTTCAGCGCTCTAGCTTAAACCGTTCTTGAGTTCTGCTCTAGACAAGAAAGCCCTCTAAATTTCGATTAAAGGGCGATAACTTCCGACCGGAAGTGAATTTCAAAAAAATGAGAAAAACGAATCAGGTTTAGGTGAAGACACATCTTTCCTGAAAATTTCAAGTTAATCGATCGAGCCATCTCCGAGAAATCTTCTGCACAAAAATTGTAAGAAAAAAAGGGAAGAATAATAAAAGTGAAAAAGAAACAATAGAATAATAGAAGGGTCTTCCGCTGAAGACGGAAGACCCTAATAATAAAGGTAAAAAAGAAACCGAAGAATAATAGAAGGGTCTTCCGCTGAAGACGAAAGACCCTAATAATAACTAGGGCTAATTGTAACGGGGACCGTTACAGATGTTCCCCAAACGCTCCCCAACTCCCTTTTGGTGTCATATTCCCTGTAAGCGCTATTAAATAAGACACACTTTATGCAATTTAGACTTAAGTAACGTTTTCCCAGAAGAACGCAAAATATATTTTAATTTTAGCATTGCACGCGTGCTCATCAGAATGCATGTGCGTAATGACCATATCAAGTTGTCTACACTATTTATATATTTTAATATACTAGTACTTAATATCAAATCAATTAATCAAGAAGTCTTAAAAAATGCACTCATTTAAGCGTATTTTTAATATTACTCATTTCACATGCACAAACGTGCATGCACGTGCATGGGGACTATACTTTCTTGTAGGAATCTATTATGTCTATCTATGTTCTAATTCCCATCCCGTTTGGTTGAAAAACAAGGGAGTTATAGCCATTTACAGTTTTAGCCAATAAGATTGCAGCGCACGTGCATGCGCATGTTTTCACGACAATTGTTATATATCATATTGTAGTACATCCTAAAGTATGTATATATATGTTATATTTCATAGCATTTCGTCAAAAAACAGAAAAGGTATTGAGATTTTTGTTTCAGCCAATCAGAACGAAGTGCACGTGCACGTACGTGCATGATGACCATACATTCTTGTAGGAGTTCATTATATCTGTCTATGTTCTAAATCCCATCCTCTTTGGTTGAAAAACAAGGGAGTTATAGCCATTTACAGTTTTAGCCAATAAGGTTGCAGCGCACGTGCATGCGCGTGTTTTCAAGAAAATTGTTATATATCATATTGTAGAACATCCTAAAGTATGCCTATATTTTAAATTTCATATCATTTTGTCGAAAAACTGAAAAGATATTGAGATTTTTGTTTCAGCCAATCAGAACAAGGCGCACGTGCATGCGCGTGAGTTCGTGCTAATTTGACAGTGTCATATTATCTATACTATTAATATGTCTTTATATAATGAGTTTCAACTCATTTAATTAAAAAGTTTCAAAGTTAGAGCTATATTAAGTATATCGGTCATTTCACTCATATCACGCGCACGCACGTGCATGCGTATGCGCGCAAAATGACCTTCGTTCCGCACACCTACACTACACACCTATAAACCCTAAAAAGGTTTTAGCTTAGTTGGGTGAACAGTTTCTGAGAACACTCTCGGACAAAAAAGTACCGGAGAACAAAGAAGAAAAAAAAGAATAATAATAATAATAATAATAAGAAACCGAGTAAAAACAATATGTTCCCAAACTAATTTGAGCACCCAGCCCTTTTTTCTTGATTTCATCTTGAAGCTCTTACGATTTAAACACTTTTTATTCAACAACTATTCAGAGATTCTTTTTCGTTTTCGAGTTATTTGCAAAAGAAATATTTAGGGGCCATCCCTTCAACTCCCTAATGGGGACGTTTAGCGAAAAATGAAAGGTTGCATATTGTTCAGAACATGATTTTGAACATCTTTTTTTGTTCAATATTACTTATCAAAATATTTCTCACTTTCGAGATATAAAGCGTCAAAGATTTAGCATTCTGGCCCCTTGTGGCCCCTAATTATGTAATGTACGACATTAAAATCATAATGTACAGTTGTAAATTTTTAAAATAAATATTTTTGCTTCAGTAATGTATAACAAAATATTGACTGTTAAAGAGTTATCAAAAAAAGACTTTTAACCCCTTTTGGCCCCTAATGTGATGAGTCAGCACTTTTTCCTTGATATCATATTAAAGATCTTGTCATTCTGTACAAATTCTGTTCATTATGTTTTCACAAGATAATTATACTTTAAACGATATGATGCAAAATGTCTCAAATAATCGGTCATAATTCGTGTCCTAAATTTCGACCCCTACCGAGCTTCCATACTAGGCACTTCCGGAAAATATCATGACCCAGGTGCAACATGGCAACATGTCCTCTATTATCACTAAAAATTTCAACGCTCTAGCTCAAGCCGTTATTGAGTTCCATCACAGACAAGGAGGTCCTCTAAATTTCGATCAAAGGGCGATAACTTCCGACCGGAAGTAAAATATCCCTAAAATAATTTGCCGGAATTAACTTCAAATGCCAACACGTCTACCATGAAAATTTGAAGCAAATCGGACGAGACATCTCTGAGAAATCTTCTGCACAAATTTTGTAAAGAAAAAAAAAGGAAGAATAATAATAAGAAAAGTGAAAAAGAAACAATAGAATAATAGAAGGGTCTTCCGCTGAAGACGGAAGATCCTAATAATAATAACTAGTGCTAATTGTAACGGGAACCGTTACAGATGTTCCCCAAACGCTCCCCAACTCCCTTTTGGTGTCATATTCCCTGTGAGCTTCATTAGATACGACAAATTCTGCGCATTTTTTACTTTAACAACGTTTTCCCAGAAGGATACCAATTATATTCAAATTTTAGCATTGCACCTGTGCGCATTTGAATGCCTGCGCGTTATGACCATATCATCTTGTCTACACTATCTATAATTATATTTCAATATACTATATATTAAAGCATTCAGTCCAAAAATATTAAAAATCACTCATTCAAGTGTATGTTTAATTTCACTCTTTCCAAATGCACGCACGTGCGTGCACGTGCATGATAACCATACCTTCTTGTAGGAGTCCCATATCTTTACCTATGTTCTAAATCCCATCCATTTTGGTTGAAAAACAAGGGAGTTATAGCCATTTCACGTTTCAGCCAATCAGATTGCAGCACACGTGCATGCGCATGATTTCTTGAAATTTTTTGTATATCTTATTGCAGGATATCCTAATGTATAACTATATTTTAAATTTCAAAGCATTTCGTCAAAAAACAAAGGGGATGTAGCCATTTCAAGTTTCAGCCAATCAGATTGCAGCACAGGTGCATGCGCGTGATTTCTTCAATTTTTTTGTATATCATATTGCAGGGTATTGTAATGTATGACTATGTTTTAAATTTCGAAGCATTTCATCAACAAACAAACCAGATATAGCCTTTTAAAGTTTCAGCCAATCAGATTCAACACACGTGCATGCACGTGATTTCTTGAAATTTTTTTGATATCGTATTGTAGATTATCCTATTTCATTTCTATGTTTAAAATTTCAAAGCATTTCGTCAAAAAACAAAAGAGATATTGAGATTTTTGTTTCAGCCAATCAGAGCAAAGCACACGTGCACGCGCGTGAGTTCGGTCTAATTTGACAGTGTCATGATATTAATACTATCAATATATCTTTATGTATTAAGTTTCAAAGCATTTCATCAAAAAATGTAAAAGTTATGGCCATATTAGGTATATCAGTCATTTCACTCACTTCACGCGCACGCACGTGCAGGCGTATGCGCGCAAAATGACCTTCGTTCCGCACACCTACACTACACACCCATTAACCCTAAAAAGGTTTTAACTTAGTTTGGTGAACAGTTTCTGAGAACACTTCTGGACAAAAAAGTACCGGAGAAGAAATAAGAAGAAAAAAGAATAATAATAATAACTAGAGCAAAGCTCGTTACAAAGCAACGAGGAGGTCTTCCGTCCTGTTTTGACCGGAAGTGACGTCAACAAATGAAAGCAAATGAGCTAAGTGGTCTCCATTGACTTTATAATTTTGATTTTGTATTTAAACCTTCAAAAATAAGCTATTTTTGGCTACTTCCGGTCACTTCCGGTTTGACCGGAAGTGATGTCAACGGACAGAAAATGAAGTTTTATGCTTCCAGATACATATGTTACACAAAAATATGTCAAGAACGGCAAAAATATGCATATTCTGACGACTTCCGGTGTGACCGGAAGTGACGTCGACGGACGTATTTTGACGACCTCAACAGATTAAGCTTGACATTTTGAATATCTTTGCTTTTTAGACGTATAACAAATTCTCAATACTTTTTGAGATATAAATGAAAAACTTTCGGCCCCTCTAGACCCTTTATTTTAGGGGCCAGCCCTTTTTACGAGATATCATTTGAAAGATCATGTAATTCTACACTTCTTTTGTTCTATATGTCTGAACAAAATATTTGTATGTGAAAAGATATCGAAGAAAAGGTGCTAGAAATTTTAAAATTCTCGACATACCCATTTTTGGACCATAGCGAGCGTCGGCGTGCAGCACTTCCGGTAAAAATGAAATGCGTATGTCACATCTACAGACATTGCTCTATCATTGCTAAAAAAACTCAAGTTTCTATCTTAAGCCGTTTTTGAGAAAACTCGCGGACAAACTGACCCCCTGAAAATCAATAAATCGCAAAAATCTCAAAACCGGAAGTGACGTCATTTAAACAAAAAAATATATATCAGCTTTGTTTGATGCTTTATCAGTCCTGAAAGTTTCATGAAAATCGAGCAAGCCGTTTCTGAGAAATCGTGTACACAAAATCGGTAAGAAAAAAAACAATAAAAATAATAAAAATAGTGGAAAAGAAACCTAAGAATAACAAGAAGGTCTTCCGCTGAAGACGGAAGACCTTAATAAGAAACAGAGTAAAAACAATATGTTCCCCAACTTCGTTTGGGGAACATAATAATAAGAAACAGAGTAAAAACAATATGTTCCCAAACTTCGTTTGGGAACATAATAAAGATTGGTTATTAGGTTACCCTTAACGTACATGTTTTCCTAGTAAAATATCCTAATATAAAACTGATTTATCAGACTCCTTGTTATTTTTAATTTAAAGTTCATTTGGATACTCAGTATATCGAGCCTAAATATGAATGGAAGTGAGTATTGCTTATTGATAATACGTAGTAACTACATGTATATCGAAGTAACGAGCTGAAGGTCAGTGCAAGTGATT
>NW_026940350.1:0-5000 GCF_032062105.1 Saccostrea cuccullata
CTTGTTCTGACTGGAAGTATTCTGAACTTAATCATATGGAAGAGGAAACAGGGTGAGTGCATGTGTTTATTTTGTTGGAATCAACGATTTTTGGCAATAAAGACTATGACTCATTTGTAAAAATTATCAGTGAACTCAATTCAGTATCTTCAGTAATACTTACACATGATATCTTACAGATTTTTAAATTAAAAACTAGATAAAATGCTATTTTTTTTATTTAGCTGGAACTGAAAAGGTAAGATTTATATCATATATCAAATAAACATTGAATATTTTATATATTATTTGGTTTTGCTTATTTATTTATTTTTTTTTAAACTTATTTATTAAGACAGATTAGTTTGATTTTTAGCTCTACTGGTCAGAGACCAGAAGAGCTTATGCGATAGTAATGCGTCCGGCGTCCGTCCGTCTGTCCGTCTGTCTGTCTGTCTGTAAACAATTTTCAAAATGCTACTCCTCCTACAGTTTTGGTCTGATTTCAATATAAGTTTTATATAAGTAGACTACACTAAGATACATAATTTTGTGTATCGGTTTTTGATTTCGATAAACGGTGTTGCCGTGGTAACTAAAAATAGAAATTTTTGTAAAATTGTTTCAAAATGCTACTCCTCCTACAGTTTTGGTCTGATTTCAATATAACTTGGCACACAAGTAGACTACACTAAGATACATAATTCTGTGTATCGGTTTTTGATTTCGATAAACGGTGTTGCAGTGGTTACTAAAAATAGAAATTTCTGTGAAATTGTTTCAAAATGCTACTCCTCCTACAGTTTTGGTCTGATTTCAATATAACTTGGCACACAAGTAGACTACACTAAGATACATAATTCTGAGTATCAGTTTTTGATTTCGATAAACGGTGTTGCCATGGTTACTAAAAATAGAAATTTCTGTGAAATTCTTTCAAAATGCTACTCCTTTTACAGTTTTGGTCTGATTTCAATATAACTTGGCACACAAGTAGACTACACTAAGATACATAATTCTGTGTATCGGTTTTTGATTTCGATAAACGGTTTTGCCGATGTTGCTAAAAATAGAAATTTCTGTGAAATTGTTTCAAAATGCTACTCCTCCTACAGTTTTGGTCTGATTTCAATATAACTTGGCACACAAGTAGACTACGCTAAGATACATAATTCTGTATATCGGTTTTTAATTTTGATAAACGGTGTTGCCGTGGTTACTAAAAATAGAAATTTCTGTGAAATTGTTTCAAAATGCTACTCCTCCTACAGTTTTGGTCTGATTTCAATATAACTTGGCACACAAGTAGTATACACTTAAGAACATAAGAAGACCTTATCAATGATCATTATTCTATTTATTGCTGTTGTAAAGTTTCAATTCCCAACTGCTTAAGTACTTTTCTCTTCCTTTGCTACAAGTACAAACCAGTAGAGCTTCAGTCTCGACAGAGACTTCTGGTTCTTTCTAGCTTAAGGCTTCAAAGATTAAGATGAAGAACGCGGATGCTACTGGAAGTACAGGTCTGAAAAATTTTCTAAAATCATAATCTCTAAAATTCATTTATACATTAAATTTTCAAGCAAATGACATTTATTTCCCTTAAATGGATATTATGTTAAATAACTTTACTTTATTAATTAATTTTTTTTGTTGTTGTTTGAAATTATATAGAGTTACAATGTATGCATTCTTTTACTTTAACAAAAGGATAACTAACAACAACAGATGTTTTAAAATTTAATTGCCTTCATTTTTTCTAGGAATATCCGCAACTGGTGAAGGGTAGGTATTTTTAAATATTTTCCAATCTTGATATACTTTTTATAAATTGCAACCGGCATCTCGTTATCAATATTCTTAAAACTTGCTTAATATTTATACTAGGGACGGATCCAATTATACGGACCTAGGAGTTCTTGATAAACCAAACACATACGAAGAACTTTCTCATTATACCGAGGCTGTTGATAAATTTTAAGAAAAAGTTCAGAAGTAGAGATGTGAGAAGTTTACTACATGTACCAAACAGCATTATTAGTAGACTGACTCTTATGTTTTCAACAAATTGCAACCATGCATTTGAGTTGTTTATTCTGTATTTTTTAAATTGATTTGATTGATTTTTGCTGTTTTACACCGAGTTGGTAATATTTCAGCCATATTTCGGCGGGTCTTATCTTGAGTTTCTTAAATTATTTAAAATGAAAACTAGATGCTGTCATGAGACAGTAATACCCGCACTAAGGTGTTTGCCTCTAAATGCACACTTCTTCATATTGGGCTTTACCAAGGAAAAAGTCAATATAATTCAATAATTTACATAATACATGTATTCATCAAATTGAGCATAATATGCTCAGGTGACCATGTAGCTGCAGATCTGGTTTTATATATTTGTCTTTGATCATAACGCTACAGATTTCCATATGCAAAAAAGTAGCTGCAGATCTGTAGCGTTATGGTTTTATATATTTGTATTTGACCATAACGCTACAGATCCCGTAGTGCAAAAAGGTGCAATTTACGGCGCAATATTTTTTGCGCTCTTTTGGGGAAAATTTCTCCACTTTCTAGGATTGGTCAATCAACTACCTTTCATTTCCTAATTCTAGACACATTCTGTAGCCAATATGTATAGTTTATCCACCTCCCAACCATTTATAGTTGTCTCTACAGGCAATAAACTCGCTTGAAGTGAACTTTCAGCAATCTAACAAATAATTTTAAGCGAGTTTATCACTTGTAGAGACGACTATAAAGGGTTGGGAGATGGATTAAATATACAGTTTTGTTAAATAATATGTCTAGAAGAAGGGAGTGAAAGGTAGTTAATTTGCGATGCTGGAAAGTGGAGAAATTCTCCCCCAAAAGAGCGCAAAAAATATTGCGCCGTAAATTGCACCTTTTTTGCACTACGGGATCTGTAGCGTTATGGTCAAAGACAAATATATAAAACCATAACGCTACAGATCTGCAGCTAGCAAAAAAGGTGCAATTTACGCGCAATATTTTTTGAGCACTTTTGGGCAGAATTTCTCCACTTTTAGCATTAGTCAATCAACTACCTTTCACTCCCTGATTTTAGACACATTCTCTGGCCAATATGTATATTTTGTCCACCTCCCAGCCATTTATACATGTAGTAATCTCTACAGGCAATAAACTCGCTTGATGTGAATTTTCAGCAATCTAACAAATAATTTTAATCAAGCGAGTTTATCTCGAGTAGAGACGACTATAAAGGGTTGGGAGATGGATAAAATATACAGATTGATAATAATGTGCCTAGAATTAGGGAGTGAAAGGTAGTAAATTGACCGATGCTGGAAAGTGGAGAAATTCTCCCCAGAAGTGCGAAAAAAATATTGCGCCGTAAATTGCATCTTTTTTGCATTACAGGATCTGCAGTCAAAGACTAATATATAAAACCATAACGCTACAGATCTGCAGCTAGTGACCATGTGACCCATGGGCCTCCATTTTATAGGTATTTCATATTCTTAATTCATTACCAGTCGGAAATTAAACTACAGAATTAAATTAATGATGTAAATTAGGTTTGATAAAGGGGGGGGGATTTTTGGCACATAATTGGAACTTTTAAAATCTATTTTCTCATATAGATTAACAACAAATAATATTATTCAAATTAGTGTAAAGCGTTTTTGATGAATTTTTCAATATGTGCAAAGTTAATTTATATTTGATTAGGCAGAAACTTCTTGAAAGCTGCCATATACACAATCAATTTAATAGTCAACCCCCACCCGTCTCCCATCACACACACACACACAAACACACCTTATTTGTCTGTTTTTGCAAATAGGCCTAGATTGCAAAGCTAAAATAAAACATCTTTTGTAAAGGATAATTTTCAATTTGTTCTTGCACTATACATGTATCTGAACATCTGCATCACATTGGGCTTGCGTCACGTACCCAACTTAAGTACTAGTTTTACCATTGGCATTATCATTTTAGATTTCACTGCACGTGCAGTAGGATACTAGTGTGCATATTTGCATATATGTCAGTAGGAATTATTTCATTTTGTGTTTTAACTGGATTATATTTCATGAAGATGACAGGGCCTAAATAATAACAATTGGTAAGTACAAGTTTTGGTATAGATTTGGGTAAAATAGTCTGAAATGCAAACGGTTAGGTTAAAGTTTAAAGGATCAAAGGTCATCCGATGCTACAATAGACGAATTTCACATTCTGAAGAGTTATCCCCCGTTATCAACGTTACATTCAGTTACAAGATCCAGAATTTTTTTTTCTGGGAGGGACGTGTCGGGGGGGGGGGGGGGGTTCCAGACCAGAATTTCCTGAGAAGCAAGAAAAAAAAAGTTATGGTTTGGTCTGTTTTCTAGGGTGGAGGGACACTTAGGGCATCCAAAGTCATTTTTATTTCCTCCAGTATATATTATAGTCCTGCAAATTCCAGGGGAAAGGGGGGGAGGGGTGTTGAGGGGGCGATCTCCCAATCCACTTCCCTGTCCCTGTAATGACAAATGATCATGTGACTCCTAAATAGTAGGAAACTTTTTCCATTTGACTATACATAATATTGTTTCTTGTGTTATTATGTTATGTAAATTTAATGGTATAAAGGTTATGAACCCCTAGAGGTCATCCCCACTCTCCTAATGAGCTGGAAATGTTCACAATATGACTGCATTAAATTAAATAAAAGTGCATCAATGAAGATTACTTGACATTTTATTCATGAATTTGTGTCAACATATCTTCCTAGAATTAGGAATGAGAATCATTCAGAGATGGACCACATTAAACTATTTGTATTTTAAAAAAAAACATTTTTTTTTTTTGCATACATGAACAAACAGGGGTCTGGGAAGGGGTGAGGGGAAGGATCGAGTTAATATTTCTTTACGTCTTAATGGTTGAAAACTCCTAAAATGAATGTTGACCTCAAATCTAACTTGTTCTCATTATTTTTCAAATGGTGGTGTCTCCATTAGTGTTTAACTTTATTTTAAAGAAACCATTCA
>NW_026940350.1:7500-11899 GCF_032062105.1 Saccostrea cuccullata
AATACATGTATCTAAGAGCAGTTTTGAAAATCAAATCCAAGGTATGCATATCAGTTTACAACTCGCTCTCATATACTCTCTATCTAACACCTAACATGATAAGGGCACCCTGTTAAGGCTGTAGGCTCCATGGTTAGAGCACCCATTAGGGCGTTAGGCTCCAAGTACCTGTATCTGTTGTCAAGACAGCATGCGCGGATCTAGAAGGGGGCCAGGAATTTGCAAGGTTATTAAATTTATATATAAAAGCAAGTCAAAAGTTAACTTACACCCCCTCGGAAATCGCAGACCCCCCTTGTAAACGCGAATTTGTATGAAAATGGTATGAAAAGTCAAAGATTTGAAGCATTAAATTTCATTTGACTAGACTATCCTCGCTCCCCCCCAACCCCCCGACGAAATAGGTTTTTGAAGTTTAGGCGAGTTTCCGTTTTTTTTATTTGCTTGTCAAGAAATTTCTGGGTTGAAATTTTTTTTGGGGGACTGGGGTGGACCCCCCCCCCCCCCGGAAAAAAATTGTGGATCCGCGTCTGTCAGACACCTAATACGTTTAGGGAATCTTTAAGGCACAATAATTAAGACACTTATTAGGCACCTGAAAAAAGGTTGGGATGGACGACCATGAAGCTACAATGCAAGTTATCAAAAAAAGTGTATATTCATTGCGACCAAAAAGAACACTGTTTCTCGATATGTCTCTCCGTATATATCAAATTACTACTAATCAAGTTTTCTTACTACTTTCACAACAAAAATGTATGCACCAATCACATCCGCGTTGGGCCGAATTTGTCCTGACGCTCGAAACGACGGCAAAACTAGCAAAATTTTTGATTGTCTCAATTTTAGGTCCTTGAGGGCCATTAATGACTGCCTTTGGGAATGTTCTTTTGTGAAAGTGATGAAAAAATATATTTTGAACATATGCTTTATAATATTTTGAGACATCTTCTTAAATATACGACGAAATATAAATCGATAAACCACGCCTTTTATTGTGTATACAATAAATGTGCAGTTTTTGAAACTAGTCAATCCATTAAAGATCAACGAACTACACATCTGCAGCTACAATGTAAATTTGGTATATTGTTAATAGCTAAAATTTGATTTAAAATATTAAATGATTTTTTTTTTTAACATTTTAAAGCTCCTCCCCTCCTCCCTATCAAAATACAGTATAGATGCTAATGTATATGTGCACAGAAACAGCTAAAACGAACAAATTAAAGAACAGAGTTCCATAATCCCTTATCTCGTACTATCAGCAAAATTCTTTTAAAGTTGAATATGTATTGTCTGCTGTTTGTTTGTATGAAAGTTCTTCCAGTTTTCGGTAGGTAGATATTATCCATTATATTTTAATCAATTTTTAACTCACAATTGATTAAAAGCTCATTAAATATAAGTTGAAAAATAATTGTAAATGATTGTCGGCAATTATTCAAATAACAATTAGTTCTTAGATGAAATATTCAAAATATTTTATGTACAAATGTTTTATTCAGTTAACTAGTTGTATAAAATACTTTATTACTTTATTACAGTGTTGACAGAAACTGTTTCTGGAGACTGTTGTGGTGAGGGATGCGATTGCATTTATTTAAGTTTTGACTCTCGCTATATGACAAGTTATTGCCGTAAGTTATGTTTAAATTCATTTCATGTCATCTACAAATGCTAATTCTTTTCAATTTCTTTTTCGGATCAGCTCCTCCATTTAAAACTCGAACATATGGAGGAGCATAGAGTTTCCAATTTTAATCCAATTATAATTACAATTCTTTCTATTACAAGATATTAATGCAAGAGCTCATCGATAATATTTGTATCTTTCTAAGATTTAAATAAATATATCTATGTATTATGAAACGCTGATAGAACAATACATACAACGCAAAAAAGAATACATGAATTTACAGAATTAACCTCAGTGAACTAAAAAGAGACCAACTCTCAACTGACTGTGACTAAATTTTAATGAAATGTGACTAAAAATTTACGGAAATATGTCTAAAAGGTCACCGCAATATGGTAGAAAATTTTATGAAATATGACTTAAATTTAACTGAGATGTGACTCAATATTTACTGAAATATGACTTTAAGTTTTGTGAAATGTGACTTGAAATTTTCTAAAACGCAACCGAATAGGAAAAAAATCATTCAGTCACCTTAATAGAAATTTTTATTGGCCATTTTACTCACTGAATTGCAGAGTTACATCAAATAATCTAAAAATGTACAATTCAATGGATCCACTTATTAACATGAAGATTAATCCAAAATGTATTGTATATTAATAAAAGTATGATGCTCAAAGTTTATCATATATCGGTTATGATAGCCTCAGGTATCTGTGCTAATAACTACACGTTATCACCTTGGAGTGAGTGGACAGTTTGTAATGTATCGTGTGGAGGTTATGGTACACAACGCAGGTACAGGGTCTTTAGAGATTGTTGTAGTAATCAGGTGTTACAGGAGCCTAGAGACTGTGGATCAGACGCTTGTCCAGGTTAGTACATGTAGCGGAAATGGTGTACTTTACTCTGGATTTGATATAAACAACAATTTTTGATTGATCTAAATTTATTAGATATGTATTTTAAAGATGCATTCTATGAAATTAAAGAATTTTGGAAACTGACTACATAGGCATAATTGTTTCGTTTCTCATATTTCTGTATGAAAAACAATATTTACCTCTGTTTTATTCCTTTTTAGCCTGCATCGTTACTGGGTACCTTTAAACATAAATTGGGTAATTTGCAGTTAAGCATAAGGTTTTAAACTACAGCAAAGTGATGAAGCATACTCGGTTTCTGTTTCTGAACCAAAGTTCAGTTTGCTGTCAACAGATCATGGGACATCACATCTAGTAAAGCTTGTGTCCTTTGTAATGGACAATGAAACCCAGGGACCTATAACTGTCGTCAGCAGGTTATTTTTTATACTTAAGTTTTTTGGAAGTTACTATTGTTTTCATTGGTCATTTACAACTGCAACACTTTTTCTGAGATTAAAGTTCCTGTTTTTTGTTCATGAATCTGGAATTCTATTATGCGCGAATTCCTGTCTGTT
Source organism: Saccostrea cuccullata (assembly GCF_032062105.1). NCBI lineage: Eukaryota > Metazoa > Mollusca > Bivalvia > Ostreida > Ostreidae > Saccostrea > Saccostrea cuccullata. Next base: position 10,584 of record NW_026940350.1, read on the forward strand.
TTTCAAAGTTATAAGCATTGGATTTGTATAAAACTAATATGATATTTATCATCACAGCGATAGTGCAGTCCTCTGTGGTGTATTCTGTGCTGTTTACAATGTAATACAGCAGTTATCTGTAGATGATGAGGTGGACATATTCTCTGCTGTACGACAGCTACAGATCAGACGTCCAGAGTTATGTTCCATTCTGGTAAGTTATATAGGTTTATTTATATAGGTTTCTTCTTAATGGGAAAGAAATCTTAATAATCTTTTTAAAGGTTCATCGATACTCTGATGAGGGGGATAACTCTAAATGATATAAATGTATGTTATATCTTCAAAGTATAGTTGTCAAAATGATGTCTTTTTTGTACTATTTCCCTGCAAAATATGCTATATTTGTTTGTATTTTTTACAGAAATTATGCATTTAAGTATACTCGTATTTTGGAAAGTAGTTCATTTATTTAGCTTTAAAGCAACATTTTATTTGCATGAGCAGAGAGCGTTTGAAAATTTAATTGTCTGGTTGCATAACTTAATAAAAAGATGGTGATTCTTTTATGTCTGACAGGAGGAATACATAATGATCCATACAGCCGTGTTGGAGTACATCCGGTTACAACAGGACCAAACAGAAGAGATTATCTAATCTAATGAATGAAAATGACCTTAAATAGACATTGAATAACATAATGTCGATTAATAAAAACAAACTGTACCCTTTTGTGTGCTTGTAAAATACTGGATACTTTTCTTTTTTTATTTATATAGCTTTATTATATTAATCAAGATAAGGAGGTTGTATAGGAAATGAAACAAGAAGTATGTTTTAAATATTTTCAAAAAGAGAATCATATATTTAAGCAAAGTTACATGTATCTTATATGAAATAAAGCATAATTAACCTAATTTTCTTTTACTGAAGTTGATGTCTAGGGTCAGAGTCCATTGTCGGAGATATTTGTACTTCAGGTCTTCACTTAAATTCAAATGAAATTCTTATAATGAAACTTGGAGTCATCAACTCAGATTACTGTTATAGTGTTAAAATTTCACAATATCTCAAAATGTACCAATTTCGATGGTTTTAATTTCACGCTGACACAAATAAATTCAAAATTATGTTTTGGCATTTAAACGTTTTTGAAAACTAATAATAACTTTCACGATGGGTTTAATTTTTGCGGGAAAATGATAAATGGCGAACATAGCGAAATTAAAACTATCGTGATTTATGCCAATCTACAGTATTTAAAAAGAAATGAAAATGTTTTCATGTTAAAAACGTTTATTACGAGCCTTTGCGCCATAAGCTTGTCAAATAGTAAA
>NW_026940351.1:0-12221 GCF_032062105.1 Saccostrea cuccullata
AAAACAGTTTCGGAAATAAAATGCAGCCATTGAAACCATACATCGTGAGTGTCTTGAATCTACTGCAGTAATCCACAATATCGTACAAGTTACATTAAAACATTATCTATGGAAAACATCCTTAATTTGATATCATATGATTTTTGCCCGTTCACATATACAAGAAATTTTGCCCCGTTTTAAATTCGCCCAGTCACAGTTCTGTTTAAGAATTTATACTGTTTTTTTTAACTCGCCTCATTTTAAATTCAATCACATGTAGTTGTTGCCATGACAACAATTGATGGAACATTTCATATATTTTTTCAGCACTCTATACAATCATCAACACATTAATTTAATATTTATTTCCACGACAAACGCTGATTCAAAAGTCAAATCTCTTTACAGGAGGCATAGGGTGCATTGGTTGCCATGCACTGGGAATCGTTGCCATGTGTTGATTAAAGACGAAAAAAAATAAGATTGACCAACATTTCATTGTCAATTTTGCTCAACAGGATTTTTCTGACTTATTTTGAATAAGCCTTAATAAGATTACACGAATACACGCCAAAATTACCTTTCTTTGCCTTGTTGCTATGGAGAACCTGCCGTTGCTATGGAGATAATGAATTATGCAATATTCAATAATGTGCTAGGGAGACCGAATTTAATTAAACTATTTTGAAATGTGTATCTCGTTTATCATGAATAACCGTTCATTTGATTTTTCCGTAAACTTTTTACATTGTTTCTCATATTATGCATAAAAAAGCCGATTTTTGTTGCTAGGCAACAGATTCGATTTTCAAAAGAGCCCATGCAATTGACTTCAAATTCTTAAAGAGAAATACCTCTGCTTTTATGTGAGATAGATGCAACAACTGTATTAATCTGGCCATTTTTAAAATTTGGCCTTGAATATTGCCAAAATCACGAAAAATGCTGAATCAGCAAAACTTGTAAAACATGTGTACCTTCCAATGTCTACCACAGAACTGACTTAAGACCTAAATATTTTTTATTATATTATTAGAACACAATAAATGTGTATCTTTATTACACCCATAAGTAAGAATAATTCTCATGGTATTTACGTGTTATTTTAAGCCTCAAAGATAGGTGATTTTTTGTCCTTCAACACTGGAAAATCCGCCCATTGCTAAGGAAATTTCTTTGGCCGGGTTTCCATGGTTACCATGACTCAAAACATTTTTCATTTTACATACATTGTTCATACTTCAAAATAAATCTATGAGTGAAAAATCATCGAATTCTGAGAACCCTCATATATCACCCTTTGTCTGATTTTTATGTGAACTGGTACTTAACATGAATAGTACAAGAACAAATTTTAAATTAATTCATAACAAACGATGTTTTAACAAAACTGTTCCATCTAGCCTATTCCAAAAAGTATGTGCAGTGTGATTGTGGTGTCGAGGGGGGGAGGGGAGGGGGGATTAGTAAATTTAAAAAGGTCCTATTATGAGCAAAACATTTATCAAAATCTAATTTACATCATTAATAGAATTCAAACTGGTATATTATGAATTAAGCATGTAAAATAAATATAAGAAGTTCTGAGTTATAGGTCACAGGGAGAATTTCATACTCAATTTGATGAATACATGTAAATTATATAGAATTATTTTGACTTTTTCCTTGGAAAGCTGCCCAATATGTAGGAGCGTGTATTTAGAGGCAAACACCTTAGTGCGGGTATTACTGTCTCATGACAGCATCTAGTTTTTTTTCTGTTTACATGCATTATGTAAAATATTTTTTCCGATCCCTCGGGGTTCTTTTGATTAAAACTTGAATAAACAAAGTTTAGAATTAATTAGCATATCACAATATGATATATCACAACCTTACTACTCTTAAAGACTTGAAAAAAATCTTCTAAATTTCCAATTTGAACATTGACAATACTTTAGCCTCAAATGCTGTGAACTAAAAATAATAGGCCCATGTGCAAAAACGTTCGAGTTAATACGAGTTAATATGATACTTTCATTCTTCATCAATAGATTTTTTCTTAATATTCATATGTATGTTCCAGCCCCACCTACTCCATGTGTCATATTTTGAACAAACTTAAATCTAAAGAATCTGAGAATACTTAAAAATTCACATGACTTATCAATGATTTGTGTTCTTAAGGAAAATGTGTGCCACATTACCCTGATGTCAAGATATTTATGTCGACCAGCCTATGAGTGCAGTCATTAATCAGGGGAGGCAATTAATTAAGCCACTACCATACAAGGATTTCAACAATCTCATTTAAAGTCAGCATTATGTAAATTCTAGGTAGTTATAAAAACTTTGTAAGTAAATAAGTAAAAAAGTCTTTCAGCGAGTGTGAACGGTTGTGATGGTATGCATCCTTCTCCTAGGTATCTGATTTCATCTCTGAATCAATGAGTCAATGTTTACAGATTCATATTAATATTTATACCCGTACTTTCTAAAGAAAGTTCGGGTATATTGTTGTTACTCATGTCCGTCCGTCCGTCTGTCCGTCCGTCTGTCACACTTTTCTTCCCTGAACTCCTCCTACATTTTACACAGTAGCCTAATCATCTTTTGGGAGATGGTTGGTGGTGTCAAGTAGATGTGCAGTAAGGTTTCGGAATTTTGATTTTGCCCCGGGGGGTCAAATGGGGGTCGAAAAATGATGTTTTTTATGCAAAAAGCCCCGTCTTCCCTGAACTCCTCCTACATTTTACTCAGTAGTCTAATAATTTTTTAAGAGATGGTTGGTGGTGTCATGTAGATGTGCAGTAAGGTTTTGGAATTTTCATTTTGCCCCAGGGGGTCAAATGGGGATAGAATTTTTTTTTTTTTTTTTTTTTTAAATATTTGATATGTTTAATCACCCTTCTTTCAAGAACTTCCTTAATATTTTGTGCATTAGCTTTAAACCATGATCATTTGGAAAATGATTGGTTTGTTTTGTGTTTGTGTAAAATGGTTTCAAAATTAGCATTTTCATGTGGATGGCAAAAAAGGGGCAGGAAAAAATGGCCCCTCCCTTACCCAGGGGATCATGATTTGTACAAACTTGAACCCACACCTGTTGAGAATGTTTCCATATGATGCTCTTGTTGTTCTTGACAAGAAGAATTTTGAAGATTTATTTCCTTTTATTCCTGAATAAAACTTTGATCCCTAATTGTGGCCTGACCCTAGCCTTTGAGTTCATGATTTGAAAAACTAGAAATATGTCTATAGGACATGAATGTCCTGCCGGATGTATATTACTAATGTTACATGAAAATTTGTATTCGTGTATAAAGTTTGATGAAAACATTTTGAACAGATTCTTTAGAATTGAAACTAAAATCTAAATAGATTGGTTATAGATAATAAATTCTCACCAAATTATGTATAAGTGCATGCTAAACATAAAAATGTCTTAAATTATTTCTTTAAAACTAAGCAAAATAAAAATTAAAGAGGAGGGAGGTCAAGGTCACAGGAATATGCAAGGTGCAGTTTTTGATGCAGTTGAATAGCTCTCACTAATACATATCAGCATATTATGTTTGATAAAAATATCTTGAATGATTTAATGAAACTGAGCTTAACACCTTTTTTTTTTTTTAGAAAAGAGAGGTCAAAGGAAAGGTTGGGGTCAAAATGTTGTTGCAGTTGAAAAGCTTACGTCAGTTTGAATTTACTATTAGCTTATGAAGTTTGATAAAAATATAATTAATGGTTTACTTAAAACTTAGATAAACACATATTTTAAAAAGTGAGGTCAAGGTCAAAGGAAAATTCAAAATAAGTTGATGCATTAATAGCTTTCAGCATTATGTATCGGCATATGAAGTTTGATATAATCTTGAATTGTTTATTCAAAACTGATCTATACATTAATTTTATAAAAGTGGGGTCAAGGTCACAGGAAAGATCAAGGTAAAAAAGAGTGAAGCATTGTAAAGCTTACATCAGTATGTATCATCATGTGAAGTTTCATTACATAACTTGAATGATTTCTTTAAAATAAAGCTAAACACTAATTCAAAGAAAGAAAAGTGAAGGTCAAAGGGAAAGTCAAGGTTAAAAATATTGCAGCAGTTGGATAGTTTACATCTGTATGCATCAACATATGAACTTTGATAAAAATATCTAGAAAGTTTCTTTGAGCCCGATGGAAAAACAGATGGAAAGGTGGAGGACGGACATAACAAAACTATACATGTATTCCTAATCATGGCGTGGCATAAAAAACTTGAATCTACATTATATGAGGATGTTTCCATATCAAGATTATACAAGCAAATTCAAACTAGATGCTGTCTTGAGACAGTAATACCCGCACTAAGGTGTTTGCCTCTAAATACGTACTCCTTCATATTGGACTTTCCAAGGAAAAAGTCAAAATAATTCTATAATTATCTCCGTACATGTATTCGTCAAATTGAGCATAAAATTTTCAGGTGACCATATGATCTATGAGCCTCATAGATGTATTTTGTATACTTAATTCATTACCAGTCTGAAATAACAGAATTTAATTAATAAAGTAAATTACTTAATTAGATTCTGATAAATATTTTGCCCATAATTTGGAACTTTTTAAATTTACTTTCTCAACCACATAAAATATTATTTTAGGAAAAAAACCATTGAAAATACAGCCCAATTAATTTGTAAATGCCTATCCCCCCCACCATCACACACCGACTCTCTCTCTCACACACATTTTTTAAAATAGACCTAGATGGCAAAGTTATTTTAAAACATCGTTTATTATGATAGTATGAAATTTGTTCGTGTACTAAACAGTTTTACGTGTGAACATCTTGTTGAAAATTTCTACATTCACATTGGGTTTGCGTCACCCATTATCATATTTTTGGATGTCCACTCGGCACACCTCGGCCGATTCATACTTCATCTAATGAAGGCGACGGAATATGAGATTATATAGCACATGTATGCTGACGATGCAGTGTGGTCAGTTAAAATCATTTGTGTTTTAATTTGATTATATGGATTATATTTCATGAATTCGTTGTCACGACCTATGACATTCGGTAAGTACAAGATTTAGTATAGATTGCATAAAAATAAATAAATACAAATGGTTAGGTTGAAGTTCAAAAAGGGTCAAAGATCATCGCATGCCACAGTCGACAAATTTCACATTGTCAAGTTATCTCCCGTTGCGGACATTCAGTATATACACTATTACAGGCGTAGATCCAGAATTTTTTTTCGGTATGGGGGGGGGGGATGTCACACCTCAGTAAAAAAAAATCCAGCCCAATGATTTCCCGAGAAGCAAATAAAAAAAAATAATAAAAACAATGATGGTGGGGTCCCTGTTTTCTAAGGGGGAGGATGTCCAAAGTCATTTTTATTCTCTTCAGTAAATAGTCTCATTTAAATAACTGCAAATTCAAGGGAGGGGGGGGGGTTGTCTGATCTCCCTAGCCACTGACACCCTGTAACCTGAAATGACAATTGATCTTATGACTCCATAATAGTAGAAAAATTTTCCATTTGACTATATATACATATTTTGTTTCCTGTGTGTATGTCTGTTTGTCTGTTCACAGAAACTTTAACCTTGCCCATATTTTAGTTTTAAGTGGATTGGGCTATACACATGGCTTCCACATTTCATAGATAAATTTCTTTTGGCAAAACCTTTTAATGGGTACCACCAATTTTGACCTCTTGATCTCTTGACCTTGGAGTTTGACCCACTTTTACAAGAAAAATACCTTAAACTTGGCCTAATTTAAGTTTTGAATAGTTGGTGCTAGGACTTTCATGCTTAACATGTGTAATCATTGTGAACTTTCAACAGGTATAAATATCCTTGACCCTAGAGTTGAACCCAATTTAACTTTAACCTTGGCAATGACTTTTGAACAGGTGAGGAAGTACTAGGAATTTCTCTCTTATTTCACATGTGTATTCCTTGTGACAAGACTTTCCCTTTGATACCAACAATTTTGACCCTTTGACCTTGACCTTGGAGTTTGACTTACATTTGAGAAACTTCAACCTTTGCCAAAAGCTGCCATAACAGTTGCTGTCACAACAAACAAACAAATTACTAAAAAAACACAGTATACATGTACATATTTTATATTCAACAGATATACTTCTGGTCATATCTCAAGTTCTCCCTTGAATCAGACTTGGTGATATAAATATTTTAAAAATAATTATTATAAGAGTTGAAAAGGTTGTGCATATTAAAATATACTAAGCTCTGCGGATGAATTAGATATAACAGTTTAGCTTTATTTTGCTACCCAAAGCAATTTGATTAACTATTTACAAGCATACTGTTTTCTGAAATATACTGTTTTCTGTCGTCCATCTGTTTGTCTGCAAACTTTTCACATTCTTAACTTCTTAAGAACCACTGAGCCAATTTCAACCAATTTACATGTAAATATGCAGGGGACTTTTTCCAGCATAAATCTTCATCTCAAGAACAGCAAGGACATTTATTGTCCCCCATTTTTGCTAAAGGTAGGGGACATTAAATCTCATTTGTTTGTCAGTCTGTCCATCTGTCACAATAAATTTAACCTTGGTCATCATGGTCATATATTTTGAATGAGAAGAGACGGGACTTTTATATTAAACATGTGTATTAGTATTTAATGGGACAATACCATTCTAAATACACTATAATTTTTATTACCCATGACCTTGAAGTTTGACCTACTGTCATAAACAAATTAATTGTTTTAAATTGATCATTTTGAAAGATAAATGAAAGGGCATTCATATTGTACATGCATGTATATTACCTGTGATAAGACCTTTCCAAATGTATCATGACTTTTTGACTCTGTGACCTTGACCTTGAAGTTTAACTTACTTTTCAATAATGTTGTATTTCCTTTTGATTGAGAAGAGATACGACTTTCACATTTCAAGTGTACATTACCCATAACAAGATGTTTCCCAACATGCTATGATTTTTTACGCCTTGACCTTGATGTTTTACCAAAATTTCAAAAGAGTGAACTCTCCCAAAAGAGGATTAGGCCACTGTGTAAAATGAAATAGGAGTTTAGGGAAGACGGGGCTTTTTGCATAAAAAACATCATTTTTCCACCCCTATTTGACCCCCCAGGGCAAAATCTAAATTCCGAAACCTTACTGCACATTTACAATGACCCCATCATCCATCTCCCAAAAGATGATTAGGCTGCTGAATAAAATGTAAGAGGAGTTCAGGGAAGACGGGGCTTTTTGCATAAAAAACATCATTTTTTGACCCCCATTTGACCCCTCGGGGCAAAATCAAAATTTAAAAACCTTACTGCACATCTACATGACCCCACCAACCAACTCCCAAAAGATGATTAGGCTGCTGAATAAAATGTAAGAGGAGTTCAGGGAAGATGGGGCTTTTTGCATAAAAAACATCATTTTTCGACCCCAATTTGACCCCCGGAGGCAAAATCAAAATTCGGAAACCTTACTGCACATCTACATGACCCCACCAACCATCTCCCAAAAGATGATTAGGCTGCTGAATAAAATGTAAGAGGAGTTCAGGGAAGATGGGGCTTTTTGCTTAAAAAAAAACGTCATTTTTCGACCCCCATTTGACCCCCCGGGACAAAATCAAAATACCGAAACCTTATTGCACATCTACATGACACCACCAACCATCTCCCAAAAGATGATTAGGTTGCTGAGTAAATACTAGAAGGAGTTCAGGGAAGACGGGGCTTTTAGCATAAAAAACGTCATTTTTCGACCCCCATTTGACCCCCCCTGGGACAAAATCTAAATTCCGAAACCTTACTGCACATCTACATGACCCAACCAACCATCTCCCAAAAAATTATTAGGCTGCTGAGTTGAATGTAAGAGGAGTTTAGGGAAGAAGAAGCTTTTTGCATAAAAAAAACGTCATTTTTTGACCCCCATTTGACCCCCCCAGACAAAATTAAATTTCCAAAACCTTACTGCACATCTACATGACACCACCAACCATCTCCAAAAAGGTGATTAGGCTGCTGAATAAAATGAAGAAGGGGTTAAGGGAAGATGGGACTTTTTGCATTAAAAAACGTCATTTTTCGACCCCTATTTGACCCCCCGGGGCAAAATCAAAATTCCTAAACCTTACTGCACATCTACATGACACCACCAACCATCTCTCAAAAGATGATTAGGCTGCTGAATAAAATGTAAGAGGAGTTCAGGGAAGAAGGGGCTTTTTGCATAAAAAACATCATTTTTTGACCCCCATTTGATCCCCCCGGGCAAAATCAAAATTCAGAAACCTTACTGCACATCTATATGGCACCGCCAACCATCTCCTAAAAGATGATTAGGCTGCTGAGTAAAATGTAGAAGGAGTTCAGGGAAGACGGGGCTTTTAGCATAAAAAACGTCGTTTTTCGACCCCCATTTGACCCCCCGGGGGAAAATCAAAATTCGGAAACCTTACTGCACATCTACATGACACCCCCAACCTTCTCCCAAAAGATGATTAAGCTACTGTGAAAAATGTAGGAGGAGTTCAGGGAAGAAAAGTGTGACAGACGGACGGACGGACGGACATGAGTAACAACAATATACCCGAACTTTCTTTAGAAGTGCGGGTATAAGAATTGTGGTCCTCTGCTTTCTGTGTTTTAGTGAATTGGATGCATGATTTATGGCAGATTCTGTGTCAAATATGCACCCCTATCCTATGTCAATTTTTGAAAATTAGGTCAAAGGGGAAAAATTACATTTTGTTGCAGGTAATGTACATGTCAAATATGAAAGTCCTATCTCTTTTCAATCAAAAGTTATATATATAATATAATATTTTTGAAAAGTAGGTTAAAGTTCTAGGTCAAGGTCGCAGAGTCAAAAGTCATAATATATTTAGAAAAGTCTTTTCACATGTAATATACCTGTATGATTTGAATGGCCTATCTTTTCTCTTTCAAAATGATCAATTTAAAATGTTATTTTTTTGAAAGAAGGTAAAACTTTAAGGTCAAGGTCTCATTTGGGTTGAAAAATCATAGTATATTTAGAAAGTTTTGTGGTAATGTACATGTGAAATATGAAAGCCCTATCTCTTATAATTCAAAAGTTATGACCAAGGTTAAATTTATTGTGACAGATGCACATACTGTCAATAAGATGGACACACTGACAGACAAATGAGATTTAATGTCCCTCCCCCTTCCCAAAAACGGGGGACAATAATGCCCATGATGTTCTTGAGAAGACGATTTATGATGGAAAAAATCCCCTGCATATTTCTTAATGCAAATCAATATTGTGTTTTTATGTCGTTTGTTTGTTGGTAAACATCCCTCTCAGGAATTTTTCACTCATATGGAGACACCACCACTTGAGAAATAATGAGGACAGGTCAGATTTGAGGTTAACATTCATTTTAGGAGTTTTCAACCATTAAGACGCAAAGAGATATTAACTCGATCCTTCCCCTCACCCTTCCCAGACCCCTGTTTGTTCATGTATGCAAACTACTACTTGTTTTTACATTTAAATAAAATGTTAATATAAATAGTTTAATGTGGTCCATCTCCTTGAATGATTTTCATTCCTAATTCTAGGTGGATAGGTTGACACAAATTCATGAATAAAATGTCAAGCAATCTTATCATTGATGCACTTTTATTTAATTTAATGCAGTCACATTGTGAACATTTCCAGTTCATTAGGAGAGTGGGGATGACCCCCAGGGGTTCATAATCTTATACCATTAAGGTTCATAAACCCTCTGCTCACTCATATAAAATGTTGCTTGAACCTTGATGATTTTCCAAAAGAAATGTATTTTATAAGTAGAATACTGACAAATATAGCATAGCTTGCGGGGCAAAATTGGACACAAAAAAAAACAACACTTCAACTTGGCAAATCTATAGAGGAATTATAGACATTTATGTCATTAAGAGTTATCTCTCTTATCAGAGTATCAATGACCCTTAACTTTACATAAAATAATTTCACACAAGAAACAAAATTATGTACAGTCAAATGGAAAAAGTCTCCTACTATTCAGGAGTCAAATGATCATTTTTCATTACAGGGACAGGGAGTGGATTGGGAGATCGCCCCCCCCCCCTCCTGGAATTTGCAGGACTACATGTATAATATATACTGAGGCAAATAAAAATGACTTTGGATGCCCTCCACCCTAGAAAACAGACCCAACCATAACTGCTTTTTTTGGCTTCTCAGGAAATTCTGGTCTGGAAATCCCCTAGCTGCAGACCTGTAAGCTAGAAATCCCCCCTCCCTCCCAGAAAAAAATATTCTGGATCTTGTAACTGAATGTAACGTCGATAACGGGGGATAACTCTTCCGAATGTGAAATTCGTCTTTTGTAAGCATCGGATGACCTGTGATCTTTTAAACTTTAACCTAACCATTTGCATTTCAGACTATTTTACCCAAATCTATACCAAAACTTGTACTTACCAACTGTCAACTTCATGAAATATAATTCAATTAACACAAAATGAAATAATTCCTACTGACATACATGCAATGATGTGTATACCACAGTGCACGTGCAGTGCAATCTAAAAACGATAATGGTAAAACTAGTACTTAAGTTGGGTACATGACGCAAGGCCAATGTGATGCAGGTGTTCAGATACATGTATACTAGTAGTACAAGAACAAATTTAAAAATTATCATATACAAAAGATGTTTTTATCTTAACTTTGCCATCTAGGCCTATTTCCAAAACAGGCAAATAGGGTGTGTTTGTGTGTGCAAGTGTGTTCATGGGAGAGGGGTGTGGGGTCGACTAAATTGATTGGGTATATGGCAGAGTTTCTGCCTAATCAAATATAAAAAAAAGTTGGCACATTTTGAAAAATTCATCAAAAACGCTTTACACTAATTTGAATAATATTATTTGTTGTTGATCTGTATGAGAAAATGGATTTAAAAAGTTCCAATTATGGGCCAAAATTTATATCCTCCCTATATCAAACCTAATTTACATCATTAATTAAATTCTGTTGTTTAATTTCAGAATGGTAATGAATTAAGAATATGAAATACCTATAAGATCGAGGCCTATGGGTCACTTGGTCACCTGAGCATATTATGCTCAATTTAAAGAATACATGTATTATGTAAATTATTGAATTATATTCATTTTTCCTTGGTAAAGCCCAATTTGAAGGAGTGTACATTTAGAGACAAACACCTTAGTGCGGGTATTACTGTCTCATGACAGCATCTAGTTTTTTTTTTTTTTTTTTTTAGATCAATCACTGTTCAATATCCCCATATTCATTATTTTCTATATATTCCTAGAGATAAAGTAAACATACGTAATACGTATACACTATCTGAGGAAACTTTCATTTCAATACGACTGATTTATGACATAATTTTTCATGGATTTGTTGTTCTTGAAAATTGTTTTACCTACATATATCATACTAACATTTTGATCCCCATTTTGGCCCCACCTTCCAAGAGGTTGTGATTTGTGAAGAGCTTACCTTGCATTAGAAATTGATGGTATGTAAATCATGATCTTGCATTTTGAATAAAACTGAGACTACTTCGTGTAAATAATTTGAATAAATTCTGCTTCATATAAATACAAAAATACACCTGCTAATATGTTTTTTTAAATACCTCTGATGATTACAACAGATTGTTTGAAGACGTAATCTACAAAAATCATAACGATATTGTCAATGAGAAACCCGAACATCTTTTCATAGTCAACTTCTTGTGTGTATAATCAGAATGTCCAGAATTTTATTTTTACAGAATAATTTTACAGATGACAAAATGACAAGGTACGAGGTATTTTAATTTCTTTTCAAGTCTTATCTTTATAGAAAAACCCCAACTATCTAATAATGTCAAGAAGTTTGAAGATATTGTTGGGAGTAATTTTAAAATGTTGAGGAGTTCCGATGTGATTGATTTTAGTTAAATTTTGTGATTTCAAATGTTCTTAAAGTCCTTTCAAATATATTTTTAATTGCTATTTTAAATTTTCCCCTTCACTGCTTTTTATATGTTGGTGAGAATTGAAAAAAAAACGACTTGGAAGAGTATTAACTGGAACCCATTATTTATCTTCGCTTCCAGGGATTTTTGGAGAATTTTGGAATTCAGGATATTAATGTCTGACCATGAGCCCGAACAAAATAATGTCTTAAATTAAATGCAAATTATGTTAAAAGCAAACTAATTAATGTCAATTGTTAATGACAGTTTATCACCATAA
>NW_026940352.1:0-12255 GCF_032062105.1 Saccostrea cuccullata
AGAGCTTGTGGAGCTGTCACGCTGTATGAACGCCTCTGAATTCGACTAGTCGAAAGAACGAGTCTTCTAAATAGCACACCACATGAATCTACATTACGCATGGCATGTCGAATTCTCTTTTCTTGAACACGGTGTCCTTTACTTCGTAAAAATGCAGATACTGTTCGGTAACCAACATGCGGATATTCGGTTACAATTGTATTCACTTCACCCTCCAGCTCCTCGTCCGTCATCTGACTGTATGACTGTCTTACACTCAACACATTTTCACTAAGGCGTCTTTCAACTGTTCTTTTACTTACTCCAATTAGCCTTGCAATTTCTGCAACCTTAAAACCATTGTCAAGAAAAAACTCTAATGTTTCTTGTGGTATTTTAAAGGTTGGTCGTCCTCTTCCATGATACTCCAATTCTGGGCCAGGGCATGCAGCTATACTACTCTCATCAGCTCCTAAGTTGATTATTCCATTTAAATGTGGAAGTGCCTCCTCCATTAAATTTAACGTGTTCTCGATATCTGTGAACTGTGATAACTGTATCATCATCTCAATTGTATCCTCAATACTTGGTATCAAATTTTGGTATCTTCCATTTTCCACACAACCTGCAATGTGCATAATTTTTTGTCGAACCAGTGCCTTCATGTCTGTAACAAGGTCATTTCCATGACAAAATCTATAATAAACAAGAGGCCCATGGGCCACATCGCTCACCTGAGTAATGAGGATAGGGAAAAAGCAGAAATCAGTTTATACCCAGTAGTGGTCTAAACCAATCCTTAAAAGGGAGATGGTATGATTTAAAAATATTGAACAAACTTGAATCTTCAATAACTAAGGATGCATGCATATTTCTTTGATTTCCTGTGGCTTTATTGCCCTTCATATTTTAACTTACATTGTGGCCCCGCCCTATACCCCAAGGGGTCATGACTTGAACAAAATTGAATCTACACTACCCAACAATGCTTCCATATGAACAGGACTAATCATAGCTTTGCTATTCTTGAAAAGAATTTTAAAGATTTTTTCTACATGTTTCTATGTAAAACTTGGATTCCATGTTGTGGCCCCGCCCTACCCCTTGGGGTCATGATTTGAACAAAAATTGAATGTCCATTGCCTGAGGATGCTTCTATAAAAATATGATCATTCATGCCTTTGCTTTTCTTGAGAAGAAGATTTTTAAAGAATTTTTACTATATATTTCTATGTAAAACTTTAATCGGCCATTTTGGCCCCGCCCTACCCCAAGGGGTAATGCTTTAAACAAATTTGAATCTACACTACCTGAGAATGCTTCCCTATAAGTTTCATCTTTCCTGGCACAGTGTTTCTTGAGAAGAAGATTTTTAAAGAATTTTCCTATATATTTCTATGTAACACTTTGAACGGCCATTGTGGCCCCGCCCAACCCCGGGGGTCATGATTTGAACAAACTTGAATCTACACTACCTGAGGATGCTTCCCCATAAATTTCATCTTTCCTGGCACAGTGGTTCTTGAGTAGAAGATTTTTAAAGAATTTTCCTATGTATTTCTATGTAAATCTTTGATCGGCCATTTTGGCGCCGCCCAACCCCGGGGGTCATGATTTGAACAAACTTGAATCTACACTACCTGAGGATGCTTCCCCATAAATTTTGTCTTTCCTGGCACAGTGGTTCTTGAGTAGAGGATTTTTAAAGAATTTTCCTATGTATTTCTATGTAAAACTTTGGTCGGCCATTTTGGCCCCGCCCTACCCCAAGGGGTCATGAGTTGAACAAACTTGAATCGACACTACCTGAGGATAATTCCCTATAAGTTTCGTCTTTCCTGGCATTGTGGTTCTTGAGAAGAAGATTTTTAAAGAATTTTCCAATGAATTTCTATGTAAATCCTTGATCGGCCATTTTGGCCCCGCCCTACCCCCAGGGGTCATGAGTTGAACAAACTTGAATCAACACTAGTTGAGGATGCTTCCCTATAAGTTTCATCTTTCCTGGCACAGTGGTTCTTGAGAAGAAGATTTTTAAAGAATTTTCCTGTGTATTTCTATGTAAAATTTTGGTCGGCCATTTTGGCCCCGCCCTACCCCCAGGGGTCATGAGTTGAACAAACTTGAATCTACACTACCTGAGGATGCTTCCCTATAAGTTTCATCTTTCCTGGCACAGTGGTTCTTGAGAAGAAGATTTTTGAAACATTCCATCAATTTTTTATAATTTCTTAATTATCTCCCCTTGAATAAGGGCGTGGCCCTTCATTTGAACAAACTTGAATCCCCTTTACCTAAGGATACTTTGTGCCAAGTTTGGTTGAAATTGGCCCAGTGGTTCTTGAGAAGAAGTCAAAAATGTGAAAAGTTTACAACGACGACGACGACGACGACGACAACGACGACGACAACAACGACAGACAACGGACAAATTTTGATCAGAAAAGCTCACTTGAGCCTTTGGCTCAGGTGAGCTAATTATAAAGAATTCTCAAATAGGTAAATGAAATTTACAGAGCTCGCTTCATTGGATAACTGAACAGTCAAGTGTTTTTTATTTTCATTTCTTACGAAAGGAAAAGGTTGTACATGTGATATTACATTATCTGAAAAATTTTTCACATTAATTCATAATTTTTTTTTTTTTAAGTGTAGAGATGTAACATATCAATTTCCAAAATTTGATTCAAATTCATCTTGCATGGATCTGTACTCTTAACGTTTTCAAAGTGATCCACATGTACAGTCATACGCTAAACAAGACGCCCAGGGGCCACATTGCCCAAATGAGCTAGGAAAATGCACAAACCAAATCCGAATTGAAAAATTTACTGAAAGGGTGGGTGGGGATAAGTGTGTGTGTGTGTGTGGGGGGGGGGGGGGTTGAATTCTAATACTACTTGAGAATGCCTCCATATTAATACTGCAGATTACTTCTTGAGAAAGTTCTTGCGAAAGATTTTAAAGTTTTTTTTTTTTTAACAGTTTGTATATATTACTTTGTAATAATTTTAAGTTGACTGCTTTTCTGTTATTGAGAGTTTTCCTTTATATTCCTATGTAAAACTTCGATCAGTCATGGTGGCACTGTCCTCAACTAGGAGGTCTTAATTTGAACAAATTTGTATCTACTCTACTTGAGGATGACTTATTATAAATATCACTAATCAAGGCTTTGCAGTACTTGAGAGGAAATTTTTTTTACAGATTTCCCTATATCATTTTATGTAAAACTTTGATCAGCCATTGTGGTCCAACCCTACCCCTGGGGGTCATGATTTGAAAAAAATAGAATGTACACTACCTAAGGATAATTCAACATGAGTTTCATCTTTCTTGGCCTTGCGGTTCTTGAGAAGAAGATTTTTTTTTAAGAATGCCATTTTTCACTAATTTATAATTATCTCCCCTTGGAAGAGGGTGTGGCCCTTCATTTGATTAAACTTAAATTCTCTTTACCCAAGGATACTTTGTAGCAAGTTTGGTTGAAATTGGTCCCCAGTGGTTTCTGAGAAAAAGATGAAAATGTGAAAAGTTTATAATGACAAGGACAAAAACAGACAATGGACAAATTTTGACCAGAAAAGCTCACTTGAGCCTTTGTCTTAGGTGAGCTAAGAAAAGGACAATTTCTAAAAACTGTAAAGTGAATAATCTCTTTAGGAGTCTACTTGGATTGTAAATTTTGCCCCGTACCTGTCTGCCATCATTTGTCAGAGCCTGCTGAAAGGCTATAATCTGTGTGGTCTTGGTCCCTGTACTAGTGCTTTTTTCTGTAGGAGTATTCTCTGAGGACACTGGTACAGGCAGTGGTGTATTGAGGGGCTTGGTCAGGACACTTAATAGTCGTCTCTTGGTGCTCCCTGGTGATGGAGAGCTGAAGTGATCAGCCGCCGAGACACCTGCTGGAGGGAACATCAACTGATCTGTCCATAATCCAAAGCAAAATATTTTGTACATTACTGTTAGCAGGTTTAAAGTATTCAAAATGAAAGTTGTGAGTGGAATAGGTCTCTTATCAAACCCGCGACATCGCCCGCGTGATGCAGTGGTAAAAGCGTATGCTCTCGAGTCGCGAAGTAAGGAGTCAATCCTTACGACTCCCACTGTGGGACGTGGAGACCGGTCCTTCTGATGAGACCGCATAAACCGAGGTCCCATGTCGCAGTAGGTGCTAGCACGAAAAAAATCCCTCACTGCTCAAAGGCCCCGAGTGCCGAGCATAGGACAAAATTTGTAGCCCTCCACCAACAAGTGGCGGCATTTCCATATGAGTGAAAAATTCTCAAGAGGGACGTTAAACAACATACAATCAATCAATCAAACCCGCGACAAGGAAATGTACCTCGAGGACTTGTCCGAGGGGAATAATTCCTGTTAAAGGTTTGATGAAAGAGCTTTCCCACTCACAACCAGTGGATAAGCTTATAATTATACTGATGTATATTATAATATCTAAAGGTTGGATTTGTAATACTGCAAGAATGAGCTGTGGATCTACAGATCCCGTAGTGTATTTTTTGCACACTTTGGGGGAGAATTTTTCCACTTTCCAGCATTAGTCAATTAACTACTTTCACTCCCTAACTTTGGGCACATTATTTAACAAATCTGTAGGCCTATATTTCATCTCATAAACCTTTCTAATCGTTTCTAAATGTGATAAACTCGTCTGATTAAAATTGTTTGATTGCTGAAAATTCTTTTCAAGCGAGTTTATTGCCTATAATTTAAATGGTTGGGAGGTGGATAAAATTTACATATTGGCTACAGAATGTGTCAAGAATTAGGGAGTGAAAGGTAGTTAATTGACCAATGTTAGTAAATGGAGATATTCTCCCACAAAATGCGCAAAATTCAAAATGCGCCATTAATTGCACGTTTTCTGTATATTTCAGGGGATATGTAGCGTTATGGTTAAACCTAGAGACTAAAATTATATAAAACCATAACGTTTCAGATCTGAAGCTAGACATCACCAGACTAAAGATTTATCGCTGAAAACCAAAAATTAGCCTTAAAAAATTGCATGAAAATTTTCCAGGGCCAAGGGTGGGTAGCAAAAAATACCCAGGTATAAAGATAGCTCTCTGTGCGTGAAAATTTTCAGACTATGTATAAAAGTTATTTTACCTTTTTACTTTAATTAGGAAAAATCTTAACAGAAGTATAATAAACTGTTTTATTAAGCTCTTGGACATCTAGTCACCACCGTACATACCTCGCCGCCATATTTAAAGGGTTAGTTTCGCATTTCTGAAGGTGAAGGTTGTCTCTTCGGGAGCAGCAATTGTAGCGAATACCATGCCATCTGGCGTCATAATGCGGCATCAAATTCGTACTACTTGATTCGTCTTCGTTGAAAGTGCTTCATGGATTGCGTAATTGAATTTACGATTTTAATTCAGATAATGATAGTAATGTGTTTAAAACTATGTATCAATGTAAAAGAAAGAAGAGGGAATTTACAAGAACAAAGCAACTTAGATATAAACATGAAATAAAGAATGAAAGAAGTTTAAAATTAAATGTAAGAAGCACGAATACGAAAGCAATGAAGTGACATATAATTGCAATAATACTAAAGAATAAGCAAGATGACAGAATTTAAGAACAATAAAGTGACATATAATTAACACAGTACCAAAGAATAAGCAAGAAGGCAGAATATGAGAACAATAAAGTAACATATAATTAATATAATACCAAAGAATCAGCAAGTAAGCATAATAAGAATAAATGCAAGACGCATAGAATTATGGCGGTAATTCCCTTCCATAAACCATTGCTTTAAAACATTTTTATACAAAGGATTTTTAAAAATAAAAATACCGTTAATTTAAATAGCATATGATCTTATAAATCCTGCATTGCAGAATTAAATGACGATTTAGTCCTTTTGAAGCTCTGAAATTTGAAAAGCCATTTGATTGTTTTAGGGGTGGGAAAAGGGGTTCATTCTAACTTCGTTTTACAACCATACATAATACATATAATAGTTTATTCAAGATATAAGTAGACAGAATTCTTTTTAATCAAAATATGAATGACATAATTTTTACAGAAAAGAGACGCTAGCAGTATCCCTGAAGCACCTCGTGTATCAACACATAAGACCTATGGTGAAAAGGTATGTATGCATGTACATTGTATATAGCTACAGGTATTTAACGAAAAATATATGAAAATTACGAAAGCCCAGAAGGCTCATTCGAGATTCGAGATTCGAAATACGAGATTCGAAATTCGAGATTCGAAATTCGAGTTTCGAGATTCAAGATCCAAATTAACCAATCAAAAGGCAGGGTAAACTTTGATTACTCCCCTTTATTATGTTTTACTATCAAGAAATCGTTGAATATATTCATATGAAATGGGTCATTTGCTTAAATGATAATGCAAGAAAAAAAGATATATGTATTAAAACGAAATGAAAAGGAATTTTAGGTTACATTTTGGAAAATATATATACATTCTTATTTTTCCTCATTAAACAAAACAATAGATACGTATACAGAATATTATATGGTCTTATCTTTGAATAGCGGAATTCTTCGGTTGACTTTTTTTTTTAATAAGAGCATTGATGAGGGAGAAAATTATTATTTATATGAAATACTAATGAGGGTACCTTTCGTTATATTGTGCCCCCCCCCCATAATTTTGCCGATATATAAAATGCTATAGAAAGCACAACTACCATATGCTTGTGCCCCCTCAATTTTGTGCCCCCTCATTAAAAACATCTGATGACTTCTTTTGCTTTGGTTTTGGTTGTCAAGAAATTTTTGGTTGTTGAAAACTGAAAATGTGTGGCTGTGCCCCCCCCCCCCCAATGATATGAGCATTATGGTTTTACTAGTATATTTGAGAGTTTGACCATAACACTATGGTGAGAGACTAAAATATAAAACAATAACGCCACAGTTCTGCAGCTTAGCTAGACTCATCTACTATTTGATATAAAATAAAATAAATTCCAGTCTGTATTGTATCTATGATTTTTAATTAATTCAAGTTATCAAAGCCTTAGACCAAGATAATTAATTGAAAACTTAATTTTTATGTATTTCCTCTATTAGGAAACCTACAACATATTTTGTGCCCTAGAAAAACGAAATAACGTAAATAAGAATATCAACAACTTGATTAATAATGATGGCAAATATGTAAACTAACAACAACAGATCTTGGAAGAAGTTAGATAGAATGTTCTATCGTTAAAATGATATTGTCCTACGGACCCCGTTTAACGATAGAATTCGTTCCGTGTATTCGTAATATAGCAGAAAGAAACACGGGCGATAACTCGCATAGTGCATTTACTAGGAACAATCTAGAGAGTTCCGAATGTAGTAATTTGAATCGAGAGAAAAACGTTGAGAAAATTAATTGGATTTTCGTATTTATATGGATTATTTTATGGGATAAAAGGCATAAGCAATCTCAAAAAGGTTTGTTTTGATTATTTTGGTAGTTATTCCCAGTGCAAATCATTTTATATTCTTCAAAATCGTTTCGGAGCGGATCCGCTCCGATTTGCTACATTGCAAGTATATGGGACGTATTCTAACTGTGGTGAGGGCCTGTACCGAGACCATGCGCGGATCTAGAGGGGGGTCGGGGGGGTCAGGACCCCCCCTGGAATTTCCACGGTTAAAAAATGTATATACTAAAGCAAGAGAAAAGTCACCTTGGACCCCCCCCCCCCCCCCCCCCCCGTGGAAAACGCTGACCCGCCCCTGGTGAACAAGGATGTGTGTGAAATGGGTATGAAATGTGAGAGATTTGAAGCAATAGAAGTCATTGAGTTAAGGGTTTTTTTTTTTTGGCTTGTCAAGAAATATCTGGGTTTGGATTTTTTTTTTAACTGGGTGGACCCCCCCTGGAAAAAATTTCTGGATCCGCGCCTGGAGACACAGTTAGATTATTCTAACTAGGAAGAAGTTAGAAAATTTTACGAAAATCTACATAAAATTAAAGATCAAGAACTCGATGATCTTGAAGATGTATGAAATTGTGTAATGAATGGGTATGTATCTTGCTAGACCCGAGCGGTTTCCTTTAAAATAATTATCGAATATATATTTATCATAACTTGAATGTTGCCCCCCCCCCTCCCACTTGGCCATTCCAGTAATATTTTTTCTTATATAATATACTATAGAAAACAGTTACTTAATGCTTATGTCCATTCAAAAATAACTTCCAATTACCATAACCCCTATTTGAGGTTGGGGTGGGGATAAGGGGATTAACAATGATTTTTTAAAATTTATTATTCCCAATGGGTCATTATCTTTATTAAGCATGCATAATTCAGCCATCCGTATTTAAGGGGCTGTCTATTGGTTTCATAAACTTGGTCACTGGCCACTTTCTAATACCGTGTCACAAACACTATCCACCTTGAAACCCGTAGTACTAATTATTACAGAGACGAAGCATCGATTTTGAAAGTGGGGTGGAGTGGGTGGGTGGGGGGGGGGGGGCAGACAAAAATATTATAATTTTCAAACCTGGAAATAAAAACTGACAGAAAAAAATTGTCCAAACCCGAAAATCCTATTTCGTGAAAGGGGACGGGGGGGGGGATCGAACTTCATTTACAATGTAGTACATGTACCTAATTTCTTTTAATACACTACTACTTAAACTTCTTTGACTATACTGCACTACTGTACCAAAACGTGGGGGTTGGGGGCAATCTAATTAAAATTAGATCTTTGATCCGCTCCAGTTTGATCGCTACACTTTTTCTTGCGTTGTAATTTAATAAAATGACCTCCTCGGTATTAAAATAATCAACGATTTCTTAATAGTAAAAAATAATAAAGGGGAGTAATTGAATCTCAAACCGCCTTTTGATTGGTTATTTTGGATCTTGAATCTCGAAACTCGAATTTCGAATCTCGAATTTCGAATCTCGTATTTCGAATCTCGAATTTCGAATCTCGTATTTCGAATCTCGAATGAGCCTTCTGGGCTTTCGTAGAAAATAAAGACCCTGCACAAAAAGGTTCAACGTTGCTTTATAAGTATGATGTTTTATTACAAATAATTACTAGTATATTATCTCTTATTTTTTTATTTCTACTCTTTAAGCAAGCGGTCTCATCAGATTCAAGATTAAAAACACCTTATGTGAGTAAATACTCAATATTTGAAAACCTCAATACCTCTCTCTATCTCCCTCCCTTCCTCCCTCCTCTCTCTCTCTCTCTCTCTCTCCCTCTCTCTCTCTCTCTCTCTCTCTCTCTCTCTCTCTCTCTGGTAAAGAAAGAGTAGTTGTAATTGAAAGATATGTTATTAAACTTATTTTACATGATTTAAGAGGTGTCTTTCCATAACCTTCAGTTAGATATTTAGATATATCTACACCATTTTATCATTAATTTAAAACATTCATTTTCATTTGATGTAGTCCTTTGACCTAGAACTGTAAGACTTCACAGAGTATAACACACTTGTTTTAGATTTGGATGCTTTACTAGTTAAAAAT
This sequence comes from Saccostrea cuccullata, assembly GCF_032062105.1. Classification (NCBI taxonomy): domain Eukaryota; kingdom Metazoa; phylum Mollusca; class Bivalvia; order Ostreida; family Ostreidae; genus Saccostrea; species Saccostrea cuccullata. The sequence goes on from NW_026940352.1 coordinate 9,482, forward strand.
ATTGATGGCAAATTACAAACCAAATGATAAACATGATGACCTCAATCTTTCTTCATCAGCTTCCCTGATTTATGTGCACTATGCAATTATCACCTTTAAAACAATTACTAGTATGTGATTCAATGATATCTACGTTCTCGTTTAAAGTCAAGATTCCATAATTTCTTGGGCCGATACAATGAACTTGTTTGCAAATACGATTCAATCTATCTTTAAGCCAAATGTTGAATGACCTCTTTCATACTTACCATTCTATTTTGTTCTACGATTTTCAGTTTATCTGAATATTACAAATAGCACATATATGACATGGAAAGGAATGCTTACTCCTTTGTGGCAACTGATATTCCATCTCGTGAATTTCTATTCCCTTTTCACAAATATACATTTTTATAGAGGATATCGATCACTGTCATTATATCTTAACCTATTTCATTATGAATTTCAAGAGCATCCCCATTTACAATTGCTTTTAGAAAGTGATAATGAAGTAAACTAGAATAATATAAAGTACTTCTTTTTATTTTTTAGAATAAGTTCGAGCCTTATACTCCAGATCCGGATTATCCTGGGGCCAAGGTAAATGATTTTTGTTCTTGTTAAACAGAAGGAAAAAATTAAGAAAACATATGAGCAGTTCTTAGTTTGTTTTTTTTTTAATTAACAAATTACAATTGAAAGTGAGTAAAAATTACGAATTATAATTATTCATGTACCCATTGACATTTGAATATTGTTAAATTAGTGAAAGGCACTATTGTTTTGTGTTTTATATCATAAAAAATATATTTTTAAATGCTCTTCTTAAAATGCTAGATATTCCTTTTCAACACAATTATATATAATTTATTTTAGGAATATTATAGAACAAATCAAACACATGAACAAATTCGGATCGACGTCAGGAGAGATAGAAACGATGTAAGTTGTTATTGATTTGAATTTTTCGGAAGCATCAAATTATATCTTAAAGTGAGTTTGTTGATAAATATTTTATGCCAATGGAGCATGATAAAAATGTCCTCAAATCAACTGAAATATAGTTGAAAAAAAAAATTTAAAAAAAAATTAAATGTGACCCAATTTCTTTTGCAGGAGCCTGATCCTGATTATTAAGAAATTGAAGTAAGTATATGCTGTATATTTTAAAGGAAATTTAACTATGTGATCCTCACGAACACGATTTAGCAACTAGAATTGTTATTTCAATTGGCGATATATATCATGAAGACTTTCCAGAATAAGCTTCGAGTCGCAATTGTGTTGGAACGACCTCCACAACGAAGTAGGCAAGTTGCATATTGTTTGAAGGTCCGAGAAATTTGGTGGCACTTTTTCCTCCAGCATTTTTTGTCGCATTAAATGAATTTAGAGGTCATCAGTATGTTTCATGTTGGAGTACAAAGAAAATTATGTATAGATTGTGTAGATGTATGTATACTTCATTTGGAGATACTTTGGACAAGTTGATTAAAATGATTTCTAGTCTCTAAGAGATTGACTTTTACAAACAATATCGAGAGATATACTGTAAAACGTTGAGTTTTTTGTTTGTGAAATTTTGTAATGCATCAAGATTAAAGGGTTTTTTTCTTTACCTTATGTCAGAATGTTTTTACTTTTGTTTACAGAGTACTTTTAAGGCCATGATATTGATTTGTTTCTTAATGAGTTTATTTAAGCATTGAATTCATATTTTGGGATGTCTTCGGTCCTATAACACACCTGGCCGTGCCGACAAATTGAATACCGCGCGTTAGCGCGGTATGATAAATCTGTCGGCACGGCCAGGTGTGTTATAGGACCGAAGACAGCCAAAAATATGAATTCAATGCTTATATTTACATTCTCTAATTTTCCTGCTTCATAAATACTTATTTCATTAATCTTTAATGTGAATTTAGCTCCTTTCAAAACTGACGTGGTTAATAGACGTAAGAGCCGTTTGTGACGTCAGATGACGTTGCAAAGTTAAAAAACGCAAACAAACATTGCGAGGGAAAAAAGTGACAAATTAATTTTAAACGCACATTTGTAGTAATTTTACGTTAATTTAACAGGATGATAATTTTTGCTTAAATTGAGTCAACATATTGTACATTTTGGTGTTCCCAGGTAATAGAAAATGCATGTAGTTCCTACTGTGTATTCTAACGCGCGGTGACAAGGTTTCGCGTGTGTTATAGAAATTTGAATGTCGTGGATTTCTAATGAATTTCATAAGGAAAAATACACGGAATGTAAATATAAAATATTATTTTTGCGATTTATATGATCTCTTTTTCATGTTTGTGTGGAAAGCATTCCTTGATTATAATACTAAGTACATTGTATATATTCCTTTTTCATTTACATGTATATGATATTTTTATTGCATGAGAAACACTGTATATCAAGATTTTTTAAGAGAAAAAGAGAGAAATATGCATATATAAATATATGCATGAGAAACTGTTATGAATGTTATGATTATATTACACATTATACTATTTTTTTAAACATGGTAATGGTTTTTATTTATTTCCTTTCATAGAAATCAAATTTTATTTCTTCATTTTTAACTTATGATTATTCATAACAACAAGTCTGAATCGACAGATTTCAATAAATAAATTGAAACTGGTGAACAGAAGAATATGGATTATGTCTCAGTGCATGGTAAAAAAGAACAAATCTAATTGAAAAGCGGATATATCTTGTCATTTTTAACCTGGAATTGTCACAAAATGTTTATCCATTTGTGACAAAAAAATTCAAATTTATTTAAAAAAGGT
>NW_026940353.1:0-12159 GCF_032062105.1 Saccostrea cuccullata
AAAGAGATGGGTTAACAAGGTGAATAAATTGCCTTAAGTGTGACAAAATGAAGGTGAAAATTATATCTCAATTGTAAATAAAATTTATTTGATATTTCATTATATATTAATCAAAATATACAGTACTTTATGAAAATTTTCCAAAAATGTCACAATGATTACAATTATTTACCTATGAAGTAGCATGCACACGAAAGAGGGCGAGAACGTTCATTTCTCATATTAATCTTTTCATATGAGTGGATCTTTGCTTCATTTTTTTTTTGAAGGTTTAATTATCCTTAAATTTTGCTTAAAAATATACATTATTTACATGTTATTAGAAACACATTATTTTTTTTTTAATATGCCAAAGAAATTTTCCTCATAACAGTTTTGTTTTCAATAATTTCCTAAATTTCAAAAAAGAAAACTTACATTAAATACTTGATACAGTAAAACTCGGGTTATCATAACAAAGTCACAGGGACCTATGAAATTACTTTGCTATATCCATAATTTAATTGTTATATCCGTATAAAAAAAATTCATAGAATTTATATATACTTGGGGATCCAAGATAACTACGCTATATCCGTGAATTCACAAACCGTGTTCGCACAAAACAAGTTTTACTGTACATTTCATGCAAAAACTGAATATGATTTTTATAAGTCTGAAGTTATGGGTATGTGCACCTTGTTCTTTTCCCTTGTACATTATGACAAATCTAAAGGCTTAAACAAGAACATTTTTGAGTTTTAGGTTCAAAGATCAAAGTGAAAAAAGTCTACCTCTAAAGTATTTTTAGGTCACCTGAGTAAACTCAGGTGACCTATTGCTATCCGTTTTTGTCCGTCGTCGTCCGTCGTGTGTCGTGTGTTAACATTTGAACATTTTCAGCTTCTTCTCTGCAACCACTGAACCAATTTCAACCAAATTTGGCACAAAGCATCTATGGGTGAAGGGGAACAAAAATTGTGAATTTCATGATCCCTGCCCCCCTGGGGCCTGAGGGGTGGGGCCAAAACCACTAAAATTAATGCAATCTTTAAAAATCTTCTTCTTTACTCCTGGACATCAAGCAGTCAAACTATTTGCATGATTGTAATCAGCATTGAGTCCTCTACCAAAATTGTGAAATTCATGGCCCTGGGGTCAGGGGTTCTAGTGCTAGGGTGGGGCTAAATAAGTATATAGTGAAAATGCATTATTTCTTTGAAAATCTTCTTCTCTGCTCCTGGGTATTAAATAAACCAACTAAGTACATAGTTATGATGAGCAAGAGTGCCTCTACCAAAATTGTGAATTTTATGGCCCCAGGGTCAGGGGTTCTGGTGTTAGGGCGGGGCTCTATTGATTATATAGTAAAAATACATGATTTCTTTGAAAATCTTCTTCTCTGCCCCTGGGTATTAAATAAACCAAGTAAGTAAATAGTTATGATGAGCAAGAGTGCCTCTACCAAAATTGTGAATTTTATGGCCCCGGGGTCAATGGTTCTGGTGTTGGGGGGGGGGGGCTCAATTGATTATATAGTGAAATTACATGAATTCTTTGAAAATCTTCTTCTCTGATCCTAGGTATTAAATAAACTAACTAAGTAAATAGTTATGATGAGCAAGTGTTCCTCAACCAAGATTGTGAATTTTATGGGCCCCAGGGTCAAGGGTTCTGGTGTGTGTGTGTGGGGGGGGGGGCTCTATTGATTATATAGTGAAAATATGTGAATTCCTTGAAAATCTTCTTCTCTGCTCCTAGGTATTATATAAACTAACTAAGTGCATAGTTATGATGAGCAAGAGTGCCTCAACCAAAATTGTGAATTTAATGGCCGTATCATTAAGGGTTCTGGTGTTGGGGCGGGGGCTCTATTGATTATATAGTGAAATTACATGAATTCTTTGAAAATCTTCTTCTCTGCTCCTAGGTATTAAATAAACTAAGTAAGTGCATAGTTATGATGAGCAAGAATGCCTCTTCTAAAATTATGAATTTCATTGCCCCAGGGTCTGGGGTTCTCGTGTTAGGGTGGGGCTCTATTGATTATATAGTGAAAATACATTAAATCTTTGAAAATTTTCATCTCTGTCTCTGGGTATGAAGCAGATGAACTACCTATGTAGTTATGATGAGCAAGGGCCCTAATCTTGCAGAATTGTGAATTTTATGGCCCCAGGGTCAAGGGTTCTGGTGTTTGGGGGGGGGGGGCTCTACTTATACTGAAAATGAATTAATTGTTTGAAATCTGGTCCTTTGTATTTATAAAACATTTATTTACTTTTTGATAGGCAATTTTAAGGGGCTTTTTAAAAATTTGTGCAACCTAGGGTCAGGGGTTTATGTCAGAGTGTTAGGGGCACTACTGATTATTGATGAATATTACTGATTAGTTGGAGTGCATTTTTGTTCCCCTACCCTGCGTATGGGTATTCAGTAACCAAGCTAAGCAACTGCTAAGTTTATTGTTATGATGATCAATGGTGCCCTTTCAAAATTGTGAATGCTATATAGCATCTGGCTCAAAACATGAATCAAATTCAATACACTGTAACTGGAAAGTTGTTGCATAATTCTCAGGTGACCTATAAGGCCCGTGGGCCTCTTGTTAAAAAAAAAAAAGAGAATTAGATGGAGTAGGAGTGAGGCAAAATTGGCAGGGTGTGGGGGTGTATGCAAGCAAAAATGATACAATCTGAAGTTTGCATGTTTTTTGATAAAGGAAATATTTGTTCTATGAAACAAGATTCGGAGCCAAAATTCATGGTTTTTAAAAAAATTTTATTCGTGTGTTCGATATTGTTTCAGGGCATTTCATTTTTCGGAAATTTATTATCCGTCCGTTTTGGGTTTTATTTAGTAAGAAACACGACGAGTACAGGCAAAATGGCGGACAAAAATTTGCCATGGGGGTTGATAAACGACAAAATATCACCAGGATCAGCGAAGGTTAGCTTAAAAATTTTCATGTTTACAAGTATCAAAAGAGTTATTCGTTATGTTTATTCAATGGCATTGGTAAGATTTTGTGTAAAGGCTGTCACATGCATCATTTGCATGGCGTTATCCCAAGTTGCACCGATAATATTGGATTTTTCTACGCATGTTATGCTAAGCAATAATTTGCCCTTGAATGCACTGTAATTTTTATTTAAATATCTATTTTTGATATACAGTACTTGGCCATAAGTGAGTCATAATTTTATTTTTCCACTATATATTTCATTGAAAAACGCATTTTTCTAAAATATTATCGCAGTGTCATTTGTTGTTTCTTTTTCATGTCTAAAACACCATAAAATGCAGAATTTGATGTAGTTTCTTCACATTATTTCAAAATAGTTTTATCTTTATGCATTACCGTGAAATCACAGGTCAAATGCAAAACAAAAATTTTAAGACTTCAATTTGTTAAGAAATCATAGTAATTTGAGGTTAGAAAATTTTGTCTCTACAATATTTTATAATTTATTCTCAATGGTTTAAGTATCATTTTGTTTATCAATTAAGATAAGAAAATTTTAATAATTCTGCATGTTTCAGTGAAAAAATCATGAAAATTGACCTAAAATTGACTTCACAACAAGTTTTTATAAAAATAGGGTTTTCAATGAAATATATAGCGTAAAAATGCAATTATGACTCACTTATGGCCAGGTACTGTAGAGTGAAGAATAGTTCTGCAACTCAAGTGCTTTTAACATGCTTTTGACTTCGACAATTCAATATATTTCTGCGGTTTCTGGCCTGTTCGCGCCTGAGTAATTTGTATTAGGTCTATCAGGGTTGTTACACTGGTAATTTCGTTCTATTTATTCAGTCAACACTTGTATGTCTTAGGGGGTCAAATAATTAATGCTTTATTTCATTTAATTATGAAAAGTGTGAAGATAAATGTAGCAAGAAAGGAGAAAATGTATGACTGGACAGGGAATCAATCAATCGAACCCGGGACCCCTGCATCAGTAATCAGGTGCTCTAGAAAGCTTTCCAGGCTGATATCCATTGTCCAAACCATTACATTCCTCCCTCCTTAAATGGTCTTTCTTAGCCCTTGAACACACAATCCAAGTTCCTATTAGCCCCTGGAAGCTAGGACTTTCATCTGCAATTCCAGGGGTGGTCAGTGGCATCAAATCTGTAACAGGGAAGGAGAAAATGTATGACTGGACCAGGAATCAAACCCGGACCCCTGCATCACTAGTCAGGTGCTCTACTGACTGAGCTATCCAGGCCAATAATCATTACAGCTTTATCCTTTCGAATGAAAAAGATTTGGCTTCTTTACATAAATGGACCAAAAATACATGTCCCAAGAAACCTTGACCATATCAAAGAAATCTAGACTATATGTGAACTTAAAGTAAAATGAATTGTATCATTGCAGTTCTGATATATAGGATCTTGTAGTAAGTGCTGTAGTTAGAATAATCTAGTTGTATCTCCGAACAGGCCCTAGCCACAGTTTGAATGCTCCCATTAGTCCCAATGTACTTATGTATCAGAAAATTGTAGAATTCAGATCTGTATTCAATAAATAAAGTTGCATTATACAAAATAACTATAAAATTAATCATAACACACCTTATGTAATGAAGATTGTGGATACCAATGAAAAAAAAAATTACTGTAAACATATTACATTTGGCTGTGTATTCTTTTTAGGCCTAAAATAAAATTAAGTTTGTTTGCAGTTGCCTACCGACCCACTGAAAATGCACCCGACCCAAACTTTTTTTTAGACATTTGGTAATTTATTTTTTTTCTCCAATTTTTCAGAATATTGAAACAGTTTCATTTTCAAATTTTGACACGTTTTTTATCAATCAGAGGTTTATAACAAGAGTTGAGCTTATTCATATTCTAGTAAGTGCCTATGAAAACCTTTTTTATTTGTTATCTAACAAAAATCTGATTTTTTTTTTTTTCAAAAAAAAAAAAAAAGAATGCCTACCTACCGACCCAGTCTAAAAATTACAGGTCAGCAACGGCAAACAAAGAATTTTTTAAGCTTGGCCTTAGCGCCTTTTGCGGAAAGAAACTTCGGCTAAATCAAGAACACCACTAAATGACTTGCACATATATGCATGAAAAAGCTCACCAAGAAATGCGCTAAATCAAATCTACGCTAACTTGTTAAAAAAAATCAATTTCCACCAAATATCGTACACACCAAATAAAATATATTTACAGTAATTCATATAAAAATTAACAAGTTCAAGAATTCAAAACTTTTTTCCCTAGCCTTTTTTACCTGCTTCATTTCCAATACACAAAACACATTGTATTGATATAAAACTGAGGCCATAGGACATTTATAATTTTAGCAAAAGAACATTTTATCCATAAGTGCGAGTATTTCATGGCAATTTAATGTGTCAATTGTAATTAGTAATAACATCTCCAATTTGAATTTGTAATGAAAAAATATTAACCTAATCTCTGGCATTCCTTAAGATAAATCCTCTGTGCATATAACTGGGATTTTGTTCAAACAGATGAAGTATTTTTATACGCCCGTCTTAAGACGGGACGTATTATGTTATAGGCTTCGTGTCCGTCTGTCTGTTAGCTTTTTCGTTTCCGGCTCATAACTTTAATACTACTAGGCCTAGGATTATCAAATTTTGTCATGTGATGCATCTTGGGTAGAAGGTGTGTCGCACACAAAAAGTAGGTCGCTCTGACCTTTAATTAAGAAGTTATAGCCAAAAATGGAAAAATCCTTTCCGGACCATAACTAGAAAACCATAAGACCTACAATCATCAAACTTGGCCAGTTTATGCATCTTAGGTAGAAGGTGTGTCACGACCTATTTCAAGGTCACTGTGACCTTTAATTTAAGTGAATTTAAAAAAAAAAATGTGTCTTTTTACTATTCATTTACACATCCCAAATAATGTAATAGTATTGCACTGTTCTTATTAAAAAAGTGTTAAATCAAGAAAATACTTATTTTTATGCGCCGGGATCGATAGATCCCGGGCGTATATTGTTTTTGTCCTGTCTGTTTGTCTGTTTGTCAACTTTAACCTTGACCATAACTTTTGAACAATAAGAGATAGAGACTTCATATTTGGTACGCATACTCCACTAATAAAGTCCTTTCAAATGACATCAAGGTCAATGACCTTGTGACCTTGACTGTGACCTATATGCTAAAAATAGCTTTTTCCACTGTTTGTCATAACTTTTCAACCATAGGAGATAGGGACTTCATATTTGGTATGCATACTCCACTAATAAAGCCCTTTCAGTTGACAGCAAGGTCAATGATCTTGTGACCTTGACTGTGACCTATATGCTAAAAATAGCTTTTTACACTTTTTGCCATAACTTTTGAACCATAGGAGATAGGATCTTCATATTTGGGATGCATACTCCACTGATTAAGTTCTTTCAAATGACACCATGGTCAATGACCTTGTGACCTTGACTGTGACCTATATGCTAAAAATAGCTTTTTACACTTTTTGCCATAACTTTTGAACCATAGGAGATAGGAACTTCATATTTGGAATGCATACTCCACTGATTAAGTTCTTTCAAATGACACCATGGTCAATGACCTTGACTGTGACCTATATGCTAAAAATAGCTTTTTACACTTTTTGCCATAACTTTTAAACCATAGGAGATAGGGACTTCATATTTGGGATGCATACTCCACTGATTAAGTTCTTTCAAATGACACCACGCTCAATGACGTTGTGACCTTGACTGTGACCAATATGCTAAAAATAGATTTTTTGAACTTTGTTGCCGCCGGGCGCATAGTGTTTCACAAACACATCTTGTTTCTAAGCATATACTTGACAGCAATCTATAACAAATATAATGTATGTCAGAGAAATCCTGCCTCTCCCATGAGAGTAATTATCAAGCACTGGTCAAGAAGAATTTTGATAACAGAAAATTGCATGTCAAATTAGAGAGAAATTAATGGGTTTTGAGTGCGAGGAGCTAACTGACAGAGCGTTGGTGTTATCTATATCCCTTGAGTATTGGGCAAATGGGTAAGCCTGTGTGATTAAAAATAACTCTTGTTGACTAGAAATGAATTTGATGAAAAGTAATTAAAACTAATTTGATTTGCATAATAGACTAATCTGATATTATGTAATGTTATTAATTTAAAAACTAATTTTATGGGGTGGGGTGGAATCAGCATGTCCATATGAATTACATATTAAAACCTGTCGGAAATTAAATCTCAACCAAAAAAAAAAATCTTTGAGTATTTTATATGTTTTTAAAAAAAATTATAGTAGATAGTGCAGACCCATTCATCTCTTGGTAGTAATGAGTAGACAAGCATCCAGTTAAAGATTAATTAATGAGTTCAATGTTGGAAGGCTAGCTGTCTCAGTCGCTCTGATTAAGCTGTACCCTTTGGGGATTAGACAGAGGAACTGTTGGTCAGTTTATAACATATGTCATTTGATGGCCAGCCTTTTCTTTTCAAAATTAATTTGGTATAGATTAAGTTGTTAAGACTAATTTGATGATGGGCATTTGACAAGGTCTAATACAACCAGCACAGAAATCTATCAGTGATGTAATATTTATTATAATTGATGCCTACATCACAGGGGATGGATAAATATTTTAAGGAATGGAAAAATCATCCAAATCTTAGAATCAAGGTTGATGTGATTTTCTTGCACCTAAACTGTTCAAGAAAATTGTAATTTTTTTGACGGGCGTATCATGCTGTGGCGCGGCACTTTATTTTATTTTAAGTTATAGCAGAAATATAGTATTTTGAAATAAAATTCTGTTAATTAATCAAGAAAAAACATATACTAGGGGAGAAACAGCAAAAGTCGGACGGACATCGAAAGTCAGACGTTATTCTCTTTCAGAATAAAATCGTTACTAAATTTAGTGTCAAGTGTATATTTCGCCGTCTACAGGGTGTTTTTGGTTGTTTCATACAAATATAGTCGTGAAAACGTTTGAAGTAATCTCTAAAATTTGGAGGATATATACGCATCTCACGGATCCGGATAAAAACTCGCATGCGCACCTGTCGGCGGTGACCTAGTTATCCTTGGCGAAATCTTCAGTTTGCCGGTTATACTCCGTATTTGCCTAATATATTTTGTAATTAAAGCGTACTTTTACACGATTAATATTAATTATTCTCATGATAATAATTTTTTGGTGGATATTTATTTATAAAAACTATTGAAATTAAACTGTCGGACCTTACCTTCTCAGTGAGTTCTGTCATTTAAAGTCAGACAGAAGAGAATTTAAAGTCGGACAACACATTATATTGAATATATTGTTTTTAATTGCCGTATTTTTGTATACTAGAACAATTTATTTATAATGTAATTAAATTTACTGGTAATGTCAGAGTATTTTAGGTTTTGCAAATCAAATTCTGCCGATTCATTGCAACTTTTTGGAAGGCAGAAGTAAAAAAAAAAAGATTCGTCTTGTCACTTACCTTACAGAAGTTGTTTCATTTCAGGAGAAAAAAACACTGAAAAATTCTTAAAGCAAAAATCATGTCACGGAATTAAACAGCAACAGACCGATATACATGTAATTGCAGAGAAACGAAAAATATATGAACTGAGGAAAATAAGGAAAAAGAAAAGAGAAAAGAAAGTCTGGAAAAAAAAAACCAACAAAGTCTTTTTTCATTGCTTTATTTGAGTTTCATGTTTATAACTCGTTACTCATTCAGAGAAAATAAGTTTCCTTCTTAAAGATAAAGGGATATATAGTTTTCTACCTACAATCATAATATATATGGGGTTAATTTTGGAAACAATTTAAACCTAAAAATTTATTTACACGATAACGCATTGGTTTATATATTAAAGATCCCAAAATACTGTATGCTAATATAAATTTCTTGATATAAAATGGAAAATTTACCTAAATGATCCACACGATGACTAAGTATATTATGTAAAAATAACGTATTAAATGTTCATAAAGTTTCCCCCAGGCACTTGGTATCATTTTTTAAAGCTACGGAGGGGGTAGCCAAATATTTTTAAAAAAATCAACTTACCTGAAAAAAAAAACGAAGAAAAAAACTTGGAAAGGGGGGGGGGGGTAATTGTCCAAACTCGAAGAAAATTTTATTTCGGAAGTTGATAGGAGGGTTCCATTATTATTCTCTCAAAATCAAATTTTATTAATTACCAGATTACCAGATTTGACGGTAATCAAAAAGGTGATGGTGGGACAAAAAGACTTTCAATGAACTTGAATTTTAAATAATAGTGTAAATTAATGTTTTGGGGAAAAAGTGAGGGTTAAGCCCTAGCCCCACCCCCTGATTCTACATGCATGCACCATAATTACGATTTAAAACCTAAAAATTTAGAAAATTGGACTTCAAATGTCGAGACTAGTATGTGTCCTACTTAAAATGCTACATGTCCGACTTTCACTGTCGATGTCCGACTTTATCAGCCTTTGCCTTACCGTGTTTGGTTTTGATTTGTAGTAATTACAAAGCTTTTAACCAATGAAAATTTAGAAGAGAAAGAGGGTAGAAACATCATTCTATGTGACGTAAAAAATTCCGGTTTTGTGTTACGAGTTTGGAGCGTGTACCGAAGGTGTATACGAGAGGGTCTGAAAAACTGTCCGACTTTCGCTGTTTCTCCCTAGCTAATGCAGTACTGGTAGGTTGAAATGCTCCAGGACTAACTGCTTTTCTGGGAAAAATGACCATTTTCTTGGGAAAGGCCAGGGGGATATTAAGGTAGGATTCTTCTCATATTTCTTGTATTTAAAAATTAATGAAATTCTCACAGAATCAAGAAGACAAGATCAGTAAGTGATAGTATCAGTGAAATTAAATTTGACCGTTTTATATTAGAGGCAAGGTCAGGTCAAGGCCATTGTCTTTTCCCTTGAAATTATGAATAAAATAAAAAAATACTTTTGCCAATTATGTGATGCCTACTTCTATTTCAAAAGTTTAAAGATTGTTCTTTTTGCATAAAAAGATATTACTATATCGGGTCTATAGCATGATATTACCAAATTTACATAAATAATTTAACTAAACTGGATATTGGCTAATCCAAATTTTCTCTGTTTTTCCTAATTTTTTAGGATATATTAGTTATTTTCATATGCTTCCTATATTTAACCTTTTCTTATTTTCACATATAATGAAGTAGTCTTATAAATGTACAAAATGACACAAAAACAAAAAGTTTTGATCGTTTACTAAGAGAGAAAAAATACTTTTTATGGATATTTGGCTCAAATCTGTACTTTGATTGGAAGCATTTAAAAGTTAACATAGTTTTAGTTTGTTTGGAAAATCATATTTATTTGATATATTTTGAAAGTTTAGTCCCTAAATATTAATTTAACTTACATTTGAAAATTTCTTCCAAGTCTTTGATTGTGTAAAAATTATAACTAAATTCATTGTTCTATTATAATTTTGAGAGGCAGAAAAGAAGATATTTTCATACGCCACAATTCCACCAAAAATATAGTCCCTAATAGTTTTCAAGCGCAGTTTACCATTTCTATTTAAAGTTGTACAATTGTGATGAGGAAAGAAAAATATGGTCTTTTAAATACCTTACACGTAAATATATAAGACATATAAGCAAATATACTTTGAATGTTTCATCTAGTCAGAAACCAGAGAAGAATCCTACCTTAAAATTGTTTAATCTTTCATGTCAGAATTGATTGCCTTAGTGACAAAATGTCTAACACTGAATGCTGTGAAGAGATTAAGCAATTAAGAGAAGTGACAAAAACTGGTATGTTATATCTAACAGTCCCTTTAAAGATGTAACCTCAAGACTAAGTAATCTTCATCTAAACACAATCTTGAGAAGACTATCATTACAAAATAAATATAATTAGGTGAAAGGGTTAACCTAGCAACCCAAGCTTGTTGTAATGTAAATATTGTCTACACTGCTCCCTCTGAAGATTCAAAAGACTTCTTTAGTTTATAAATACAAATATGCTCCATGCATCGGGGCTTACCCACTAGTTAACTGAGTTTTTCAGCTTTGAGGAGGCAAAGGTACTGAGGTGTAGTGCGGTATACAGTTATGATAGACTTTCGTTCAACTAGGTAGTTTGTTAGTTGTGTTATTTTCTGGGAGTGTGTAGATGAAATAGTGTCCGATAAAACAAATACTATGTGGAAAGTTTACTGAGGCTTTATTGTGAAATCATAGAAAAAATATGTAGTTTAGTACCATATAATAAAAGGTTTTCTCTTTTTTATTAATGAATGAGGTGTTTAGAAAGACAGTTGACACTAGAGTAAAAAAAATTAAAGATGGAATTATTTCTTCTGATTGTGAAATGCTGTCAAACTCAGGGTATAATTCTACCATAATGAAAACTTGTTTTCAATCTTGTAGACGATATCAGAGAGTAAACTGAAAGCTTTTGAAGTAGGGACGATGAATGTGGGTAAAAAGTCACTGTCCAAGCGAGAGCAGGAGGAGCTACGGAAGAAGGTAAGATTATTTACTTATATCAGAAAAGGACAAGTATCTGCACAGTACCATATGTACAATGGTAGGATAAAACAATATACAACAGTATGTTAAAATTCTCAGATCATGGCCTCCGGGGGAAAAAAAATGGTGTCTCTGTATAAAATGTATTATTTTGATCTTTAACAGCAAGATGAGAAGGCAACAGCTGAAGTTTACAAGGAGTTTGTGGCATCATTTGATGATGTTGGGAAATTGAACAAAACTTGGATCAAGGGTGGAACTTTTAATCCAGACAAAAATTCAAGTGAGTTTTTTTTATTTTTAAACTTAACATATGAAATAAAAAGAACTAAACATAGCTAGAAATTTCAAATTGGAAATTTTGAGAAATATGTACATGCCCGTATGATGGCCTTATCTATGCTGAAATTAAAATAATCATTTCATCGACAAACACAATAATTATTTATTGCAGAGGAGAGGGGAGGAGGTGGAGGAAAGGCAAAAGTCTACAAACCCACGTCTAAACTGGCGGAGCTGGCGTCGACTTTCCAGTCTGTGAAGGAGGCCAAGAAACAGGATGACTACATGGATGATTCTCAGAGACCGGTTGGTTCTACGTGTAGTCCCTCAGACCTAGGGTTTTATATTTAATCTCTCTGATCTGTCAAACCCAGGAATTATCTTTCATTGCATATTCATTTTTTACAGCTTTTT
>NW_026940354.1:0-12149 GCF_032062105.1 Saccostrea cuccullata
CGTCACAATGCATAGGTAAGCATATTTTTTGCACACGGCCCTAAACAAACTTGAATCGCTGCCAAGTATTTACCTGTGTAGTCAGCATAAAAAAAAACGTAGGTTAAACGTATTTTTTGTACAGGGCCCTTACAGATGATGCAACAGGTATAAAAGTCGCTGCCAAAATCGTAGTAGCAGCGTTATGAATGGTAGTAGCAGCAGCGTATAGTGTATAATGTAAACACAGTGTAAACACACCCCCGTATTTAGGGGGGGATTATATGTACTGAATTGACCCAGCTATCCCCCACAGGGGCTGCACTCCCTTGACCCGCCTATCCCCCCCAGGGGCTGCACTCAGTTGACCCGCCTATCCCCCACAGCCCCAAAAGTGCACTCAGTTGACCCGCCTATCCCCCACAGCCCCAAAAGTGCACTCAGTTGACCCGCCTATCTAGGCCCTTTATACTACTGATGATATTTCTTTAGAAATTAGAAAGTAAGTATTTCATTCACTCGTACAAAATTAGATGAAAATAAAATATATGACTGTATTTTTTATTCTTGAGGTATCCCTAAATTATGTACCGGAATGTATTTGAAAATTCAATTTGATGTAACATTTGAATATTTTACATGTATGTACATGCTTAAATTTCTTAATAGTGTTAAATTTGTAAAACTGTACGTTCGTTTCTTTTCTTCGTTTGTCGGCATTGCTATTTTGTTGCAGTAGTTGAAGCGTTAAAAAGTTTAACACAATGAGCGTATAAATTATAAGTTTAAATGATATATTATTTTGTACAGTACATTTATCAATGTTTGATATTGTGTTATGAATTATAATTGATACTAACAGTGTGCTGAGCGACGGACAATAATATCTTAATAACCAACTTGTTTAGAAACTCTGGAAGACAGAAAAGAATAACAGAGCGTCTTCATTTGACGGACAATTAGTTTTTACGATGTGTTTTTCTCGAACATTGACATTTCCAATCAGACTTTGTTCAAGTCTGCAGCCATCTAATTAACTGAAGAATGTGCAAAATGTACAATGTTAATGTAAACAGAGGATATGGCTTCACTGAGGGGCGGACAATATTAATATTAATGAAGTGACACTCTAACTCACTAATTGCTATTACCAAACATGTGAACCCTATGATGCAGCTTCGTGTATAAAAGATGTGCGCACTGAGTATCAATAGCTTATAACATCTTAGCTCCGAGACGGACTATAAGAGCTTTTAACATCTTAGCTCCGAGACGGACCATGAGGGCTTTTCTGAACTTAGCTCTGAGACCTTATGACACAATGACTATATGAGCTCTCACCATCTTGGCTCCGAGATCTTTATTATTGAACTTTTCATGTACCATTGTTTGATACCTTTGCTGTGACTTTATAATAAAACTTTAATCTTGCAAAAGTCTTCCTAATCCAAACACATTGGCTAATTGTGTTATAAAAGACACGTTCATCGAATTTTGAACACGATTGGGTTTTTTCAAAGGATTCATTACTTTAATCATTCAGTATTTACAAAGATTCAGATACTCTAAAAGCTTAAATTAAAAGATGTATCAAATAAATATTGTCAGCAACTACATCTTTCTGAGGAAGAAAACATTAAAACAAATTTTATTTAATTTTTTATTCGCCTGGATCGATAGATCCAGGGCGTATACTGGTATTGTTTTTGTCCCGTCTGTTTGTCTGTTTATCTGTTTGTCTGTCTGACTGTTGTCAACTTTAACCTTCGCCATAACTTTTGAACCATAAGAGATACAGACTTCATATTTGGTATGCATACTCCACTAATAAAGTCCTTTCAAATGACACCAAAGTTAATGACCTTGTGACCTTGACTGTGACCTATATGCTAAAAATAGCTTTTTCCACTGTTTGTCATAACTTTTGAACCATAGGAGATAAGGACTTCATATTTGGAATACTTACTCCACTAATAAAGTCCTTTCAAATGACATCAAGGACAATGCCCTTGTGACCTTGACTGTGACCTATATGCTAACAATAGCTTTTTCCACTTTTTGTCATAACTTTTGAACCATAGGGAATTCATATTTGGTATGATACTCTACCAATTAAGTGCTTTCAAACGACACCACGGTCAATGACCTTGTGACCTTGACTGTGACCAATATGCTAAAAATAGATTTTTCGAATTTTTTTGCCGCCGGTTTCACAAACACATCTTGTTTTTGTGATGAAATTAATTCTAATTTAGTTTAATGACCAAAACCCCCAACACACACACCCTCTCTCACACAAATTACATTAAAATTGATCCAATAAAAGGTTTTAATTTTTTAACAAGGTTATGTCTGTAAAATTTTAGAAAGACAATTAAACTGCGTGCAAACATTTTTTTTTAATTCACTGTGAAATTGAAGAGTGGAACTTGTCTTAAGACTGTCTTTAGATTTCTTACATTTAAGAATTTTTTGTGAAACAGCTGTGACAAATTTTATGATTGTAAAAAGTCAGATCTTTAGATGATCGGAAGATCTGTCTTTGGTCAAATCGTACGATAATTTTGTGAAACCCGGCCCTGATTTATAAGAAAGCTATGTCAATCAAATTATATTGTGTGTATTTTTTTACTTTGATTTATCTTCATTCAGTATATATGTCTTATTTTTTAAATATTAAGTTGGAATCCGACCTTTGGTGCCGAAACATCACAAAATAATTATTCCATGCTGATTCTATATCAAAGTGCAAAATGTAACTATCTCCTACAGGTGTCTTTGAGGTTAGAAATAAACAATCTGGGTACAAATATATCAGGAAACTCACGAATTGCCCAGACTTAGTATTTAAGGGGGAAATACACCCTGTGATATTTAAGGAATGGATTGCTGCAGAGCACGTTGTCAGCAATCAAACAAAACGTATACGTATTACAATATCTAAAACGATGCAAGCTATTGACATTAAAGTTGATGAAAGGAGAAAATAGACACCAATTAACCTTTTGTAAATTCTATGGCTGATACAATGACCTTGTCAACAACTTTAATCTATCATTAAGTGCAATGTTAACTGACTGTTAATACAAATTATAAATGATCTACATCCGATCAAGACTAGGAGGGTTGGCTCGTCCTAGCTAGAGATCTGTAGCTCGCTGTCTGAAAAAAACTAAATAAACAACCAGAGAGCTACAGTGCAACCTAATTAAAGGTGTACATTATTTGCACACAAAATATGCGCCGTTTTTGACTTAATTCGGCATATATTTTGAAACTTTACTAGCCTGTGTTCCCTACACATTCTTTACTACTTTTAAAAGAAATGCATGCGCAACTCATGCACAAAGCGTTACGGACCGCATAGTCCTGCAATCGCATCATCTCGAGTCGTTCCGTCAGAGGTCGGAAAAACAACCTCGAATGCATTAACATCACCGGATGTTAAAAATTTATACATTTCCTGTTTATTCTAATATAGGATAGGCGGTGTTAGAAGTCCCTTCTATAGTATAACAAACCATATTCAACACCAAAAAAGTCCATTATTACATAATACTGTAGCAAACCATGCACAGCCTGACAGAAAGCAGTGAACAATCGCTCCCAGCAGGCCGAGGGTTTTAAGCAGACCTCGAACCCGACTGACCTCCACATTCCCCCCTTCTTAAAGGTCTTTGGCCCTCTAAAGACCCCTACCAAAGCTCATCCCTGGCAGGTCTTTAACCTGTTAGTTCCAAAGCCTGGCAAGGCACCAAATGTAACGGGAGAGGAGAAAATTCAGCAGACCAGACCGAGATTCGAACCCGGGCCCCCTGAAACTGCGGTCAGGTGCTCTACCAACTAAGCTATCTGGCCATCGGCGATCGAACCCGGCTGACCGCCACACATGTATATAGCAGATTACTTTCAAACCATATTGAACAAGTTTGTGCTTTAGGTATGCTTTTTTTTATATTCGTTACTTAGCGTATATTTTTAATGGAAAATTTATCACACGTTAAATATTTCAAGGCCAGAAAATAATGACCTAATGACGTATGGCAGGATTTTAAGCAGATTTTATTCATTGCAGCAGATCAGTAGCTCGCATGTCCAGGGAGACAGGGATGGACTACCAGACTACAATGTCAACCATGAAAATGAAAAACTTTCTTCTTTTCTTATCTATAAAGATTTTGACATTGCTTATAAGCCTTTACTGTTTTTTTTTTATATCGGCGTGGTGGTAGCGGTAGCATCCACGCCAATATGATTTTTAAAAGCTTACATGTAAATAATCTTTGAGTGGGATTTGCTGTGTATAAAGTCAAAAAGGAATATAAACTTAATGATTTCAAACGTAAAAGATTATGCTTGTTACAATTCACTTTATTCTATTTTCTTAGCCTTTTTTTTTAGAAGTTTTTAAAAAAAAATTTTAATTTGATTTAATTCAGAATTAAAGTGTTTGAATATGAAAAAAATAACGATCTAGGGAGCAAAAGAGGCTGGAAATAAGACAACAATATGTTTTTCAATTTTCCGCACTTTAACTGAATTCTGACGGGCGTTTTACATACTAATTGTTAGTCCAATGAATTGATGACGGATTTTCCCGCTTTTTCCTGATTATGACAAGGAGCATACGGATATTGTTTTGGAGGTCCGTTTTTAATTGCTCTGCTCCTATTTTGTTTTGTTTTATGGACTTTTTATCTTGAAATCTATTTGTTTTCTCAAATATTTCATTCGTCTCTAACTGATTTACTTACAGATTTTTTATCCAACAGAAAGAAGAAATTTACCAATCTCAGTAAAACTTGTTATTGCCATTAACAGTAAATTACGCATACAATTTATCTCTTCCTGGTATTTCCCCTTTTGAATGTTAACGGTGACGGCACGATGCGTTTTTAGACCTTTCACTCGGAGTCATGGAGACAATGCAACTATTCGGAAAAAACCAATTATACTTTTATCCTTTTACCTTTTGAGCTTACCCGGGACAGGAAAGATGAAACTCATGTGGAAGCATCCTTAGGTAGTGTACATTTAAGTTTTTTCCTCAAATTATGACCCTCGGGGTAGGTTGGGCCACAGTGGGGTATCAAAGTTTAACATAGGAATACATGAAAAAAATCTTTAAAAATCTTCTCAAGAACAGCAAAGCCATGATTGGTCATAGTTATATGGAAACATCCTTTTGTAGAATCTTGTAGATTCACGTTTGTTCAAATCATGACCCCTGGGGCAAGAGTGGGGCCATAATGGGTGAGTTTAAAAAGGAACACATAGAAAAAGTCTTTAAAATTCTTCTTCTCTAGTACATTAAAGTCTTGATCGTTCATATTATTTATATGGAAGAATCTTCGGTTAGTGTAGATTCAAGTTTGTGCAAATCATGAACCGGGTGGGGGTTAAGGTTTAGGGGGACCGCATTGGGTGATGTAAGTTTTACTAAGGAAAACATAGGATAAAACGTATAAATTTTTCACATCAACAACAAAGCCATTATTGATCATCAATATAAAAGCATCGAAAAGGGTTATGTAGATTTAAATTTGATCAAATCTTAACAAACCAGAAGAACAGAAAAGCCATTAAAATGGATCATAGTTATACAAAGGAATAATATGATTTCTTTCGTTTGAGGAACGGATTTTGACAGAAATCAATTTTACTTGGTGTGATAATGAAATACGTTTTTCGGAATTACAAGGTTTTTATTCGAATACCTGCAGTGGTGAATATCACGTGGTTCTTTAGAACCGGTCTCGTTAGCAGGCTATATCAGAGGTGAATAGTGGTTTAAATGCCAGTTTAGGACGACAAGAAAAGCAAGATAAAATTTAAATTTTATCATGATTTATTCAAACCAACATCTACACGTATATATAAACTGATTTTCATATTTATGCCATCGTAAACGGGGGCATAAAAAAATTATCTCATAAACAGCAAAGCCATTATGAATCATGTTAATTTAAAAGCATTCATAGGAAGTATAGATGTAAGTTGTTTGTTTGTTTTTTTTATCAAATACCCCCTCTCCCCTGAACTACTTTCTACTAGTATATTTATTTTTTTTCAATACTGAACTGATTTTTACTTTTATCTATCCAATTGCTCACGTGAGCGATGTGGTCCCTGGGCCTCATTTTAAAGCAGTGAACTAATTTTTGACTTCTCTCAACAAAACCCATAGCACTACATTTAGCAAGTTTCGTATACTAGTATATATTATTCTCTCCGATATTGATTTTAATAAAAGATTATAAGAGACTTTCAAAGAAATATATCTGATTTTATTACACGAAACTCTAATTATAAAACGGACTGTAAAAAGTTTGATCCGCCGATATATTTGGATTTTATTGACACACTTTCCTTAACATTAACAAATAATGACCGAGTTTTTATTATCTTCACTTAACCCTATGTGACCACGGCTAAAGGAGTCACGAAGTCGTCTTATTAGGGAAAAGGTATTGTTTTTATTCTTTGCTCATCTGCATTATAATATCATTCATAATGCAAAACTTCTTTTAGTAATAAATTCTGGGCTTGTAGACAGAATTTTCCTTTTAAGTTCTTTTATATTCTTTAATCTAAATAGAGAGATAAAAAATGTAAGAAATTGGTTAAACATGTACATGTACTTACATATGTATAGTAATATACTTCAATCTAAATTTAACATTCAATTGACACTAATGATTAATTGAAACCAATCTTCTACACTTTTAATTCAAATTAAAAATATTAAGTCTGTCTTTTACAGTATTCTCAGTGTAAAGACAATCTTTTAAGTCCTAATAAAGAATACTCTTATGGGAACTTGAATAGGAGAATTATTATCTCTATAAAAATGTAAACAACTGTATAATATATTTCATTATGTTACATATACTCTTCTCAACGGTATGTGCTTAGGTTGAACTTTTAAAAACTCCTCTTTCATATTTACAAGTTCTAATTACACTGTAGTCGCAATTGTTTCATTGAATTTTTTTTTTTAATATACAGTTATACAGTTTGTCGTTGTATTGATTTGAACTAGAATTTTTTTTCCATTTTCCTTAAAGTAAAGTTTGCATTCATCATGTTAGTTCTTTCAAACAGGAAATTTAAATATTTTTGATTGATGGTATGTTGTTTAACGTACCTCTCAAATTTTTTTACTAATATGGAGACGCCACCACGTGCCGGTGGAGAGCTGAAAATTTTGTCCTATACTCGTCACTTAGGGCCGTTGAGCAGGGAGAGAACTTTTTCGTGCTAGTACCCACTGCAACACGAGACTTTGGTTTATGCGGTCTCTTCCGATGAACCGGTCTCTACGTCCCACAGTTGAATTCGAACCCGCGACGTAAGGATCAGCTCCTTACTTCGCGACTCTAGAGCAGACGCTCTAACCACTGCGCCACAAAGTAAACTCCTTAACTTAAATTTTTGTCCCTCAAAAACCACATACCCTATTGTTAAAAAAATTAAAGTAAAAAAGGATTTCATTTTCTTTCTTAGATGTTGGCAGTTGTTGTATCAGTGCTTTTTCTAAAAGGTGAGAAACTAGCGATTTGGTCTAAATGTATTAGAGGTTTTTTGTTGGGGTCTATGGAATTTACTCTTGCTACACAAATAAAAAAAATGGTTAATTGAAAGCCAATTTTATCCCAATAAAAAGCATTTATTGATATTGCATGTTTAAATATTTAATGATATCATTACAGTTATTACGTCACAATATGTTTGCCAAGATGGTTGTTGCGAGTCTGATCCTAGATGTTCAAATTTCGATTTCATAATGACAGCTTGCCTTGACTCAGAACAATCAAAAATCTGCCCGGTAACATGTAAAACATGTTCAGTATCCCAAACAACAACATCACCTCCTACGTTACTTTCTCCGATGACGTCACCATCTCCTTGTCGTGATACAGATCCAAGATGTTTTGAATTTGATTTCATAATATCAGGATGTCTAGACCCAACACAAGCCTCTCTTTGTCCACAGATGTGTGGTTTATGTTCTGTGACATCAACTCCATTGCCAACAACACCCTCCCCCATAACAACACTCCAAACGACAACAACGACCACAGAAAATGTTTGTGAGGACACTGACCCACGCTGTGTGGAGTTCGAATTTCTTATGACCACTTGCCTTGATAGTGAAAAGTCAAAAACTTGTCCGAAAATGTGTGGCCTCTGTTCAGCAGAGACAACAACACAGGCGCCAACAACCACAACAATATTGACAACTACAGAGGCGACAACAACAACATTGGCACCAACAACCACCCCGGCATGTGTAGACACTGACCCACGCTGTGTTGATTTTGATTTTATTATCACTGCTTGTGTTGATCCGATCCAGTCAAAACTCTGTCCTCGCATGTGCCAACTTTGTTGAATATATCATTAAACTGAAAATTAATCACAAATGATGTAATGTAATATTGGATATGAAATTCATTTCTGTAGAACAATAAATCAAACAAAAATTTTTAAAAAATATGTCGAAAGCTTTCTCGTCTCCCTATGACATTAACTCTAATAACAAGATACCTTAATTGCGGCAATCATAAGTGGAAAATACTAATCTACTTTTCATTATATAGCAAACAGTATTCTCAGAATGTTTGTTTATTATCGTTGTATTAGTATTATTTCTATATCTTTATGCCGCTATAATTGAATTTTCGGGTGAATGATAAACAGTGTAGCTTTTGTCCTGTTTGTCTGTATATCTATATGTCTAATTGTGCACAAAAAATTTAATCTTGTCCATAAGATTAGGGTGGGTAGGACTAAGGCTTTCATATTCTAAAGGTGTATATCTTTCTTAAAGTACCGACAAAGACCTTGGAACTTGTTCAACATTTACGAAAAATTATCAGTCTTTCTTGTTGCTTGAGCTTTCCTACTTTACATTTATATTTCTGTGACAAGACCTTTCAATGGATATTAAAATATTGAACCTTAATCTTAGAGTATTTACATTTTTAAAAACTTTAATCTTGCCCATAACATTTGAAACGTTAGTACTAGGGCTCTATAATTCACAAGTGTGTTCCTTATGAAAAAAAACCCTTCACTTTGTTACCAACAATTTTGACTTTTTGACTTTGACCTTTAAAGTTTTACATGCATTTGAAAAACATCAATACTCACCATAAGCTGCCATACCAGGGGTATCAATATTTCACAAACACATCTTTTGTTTTATACCTGTTATGAATTTGTCATTATACATGAGATTCAAAAGATGGATATCTGTTACCTGACAAACTAGTCAGTATGTATTTTCTTTTTTGGCACTTACAACTCACCATACATTTTGTTTTCAAAAATTGTTTGCATAGAGCCTACACCCACGATACCCCTTAAGCGTTGAACAGAATTAATTTGATATTTTAGGAAAGTAATTTTTTATCCAGTTCCAATCAAGAGTGTACGAGGATTTGATTGAACCTGAATGAGTAAACACTAATCGAAATACATTATCTTTATTATAAAATAAAAAAACGACTTTATCAGATCCATGCGAAGTAATTCGAAACGGTTCTAAGTAGATTCTAAGTAAATACACACATTGATATACATAAATGAAGAAATAAATTATAATTTGAAACAGAATTGTTTATTACATTATAATTTAAAATAAACAAATCTCTAGTGATAATTTCTAATCCACGAGATTCATAAATGCGATTGTCAGCTTGTGAAATAATCGTCAATAACGTAATAAATTTACCCTATGATGAAATGCTTCCTGAAAATCTCCATAACATGTTCAATTCTCTTTTAAATATCAGTGATATTACATTTTATGTGGGGTATATAAATTATCTGGTAAAATGTTTTTGTTACAGTCTGGCGAAGTACAACAAAATGTACACGTAAAATACATCCTTGTGCCTGAGGACGGATCATATCCAGAACATTCTGGACGGTCTGAAGTCTGATCCCACCATTTTACTCGACATTCATCTTCAGTAGCACATCTGGAAAGAAATGAAAACAAGGGAAAAATTTTCAGACGGAACGTTTAGAGCAAAATTTTCACTTCTACATAAAAAAAGATTAACAGGTCAGGATATGTTAATGCTAGGGTTTTTCTCTTCGTAGTCGGAAGAGCTTGGTTGGATTCGAATCTCATTCGCAGCGCCACACCAAACCTAAGGCTTCAACATAGGTAGTGACCGTTTCTTCTTCAAGCGCCCGCCATTTAAAGTGAAAGTCGTGTTCCTTCGAATCAGACTCTAAAAAACTGTGGTTCCTTGTTATGAAAGCTTCAACACGATAAAAACCCTCACTGCTGAATAACTTTGAGTGTCGAGAATATATCTTAATTTGCATACTTTCACCCTTTCGTCGGTAATAGTGATGTCTCTATATGAGTGAAAGTTTTTCGAATTGGACATAAACACAAATCAAAAAGAATTTGTTAATTAAGATTTCTTACCTCCTTCTTATTATTTTTTAAACCTCTGGAGAATGGTTTTCAAAAGAACTATTTAGAATCTACATTCCTTTAAGGAACTGTTTTTCATTTTAGTTACGTCAAGATTAATTGGCATGACCAATTTCAAGAAGACAAAATGTAAAAAGTAGTAGATATTTTTTTAAGGAAGCGGTATTCCATCTTCATAAAAATATTTCAGAATAGATAATACATGTAAGTACTTTAACCTCATACATTGGAAGAATTGTAATTATTCTAAAATACATATATTATGTTCAGGACAAAGAGGAATTATCACAACTAGTACTTACTAGATGAAGTGTTAAGTTTGTACATTTTACATGAAATATTGTTCTAAAAGTTCATATTTGAGACAAGGGGAAATCATTCCTAATACATACGTTCTATTTAATGTTCTGGAGCCATCTCTATTGTTTACCAATATATTTAAGCAATATTGTTGGTCCGGAGTAGCACATTGTAAAGGTGTGGAAAACTGTTCACATATATATATCGGCATTCCATTACACAGGTAACAGGAAGCTGTAAAAATCCAATCAACACCAATCAATAAACTATCGCCCATATTTTTACAAAGACAAAACATCCATATAATATAATCCATACAATCCACAAACAAATTAAATCTTTCATTGTTTATAAGATAGTTTTATTTGCAAGAGACGTTCATTCGTAAATTAAAAAAATATAAACAAAATCTGTTGCTGAGTATAATATTTCTTTACTTGGAAGGGGTGGAGTGGTTGTTGTGATCGAAGTGGGCGTTGTCGTGGTTGAAGTGGGCGTGGTCGTGGTCGACGTGGGAGTGGTTGTGGGTGAGGTAGCCGTTGTTTTGAGTGTAGTACGGGCTTTAGATGGTATGGTACTAATCGAAGCGACATTGGTCGATAAAGAAATGGCTACAATGATTGAAAAAGATCCTGTTGTAGATTATGTATCACTAAACAAGTAACATTCCCGTGTACAATTTTTGATATGTTCAAAGTTTCTCGGAACGGAGGTGGACTCAGAAGGGACACCGTGTGGTTTATAACTTTCATGAAGCTAATGCACTCAAGATATTTAGAAGTTATAAAGATTATAAAATACATTTTAATGCTATGTTCATGGTAGATCAATCATCTCCCATCATAAGTACAGAGCTGCACCTTACTTGATAAACAATAAAGATGACCACCATAGAGCTAGATTCTTTGCTTTTATTAAAAGCATATATAAATTCAAGTGGATACATATAATTATAAGTCAATATGTTAATTTAAGATACATGTACCAGGTATATTAATATGAACATTTAATATATTCACCTTGCATGCTGCACTGATTCAAATTACACGGGCGATATATATCCCCGTCGTTGGCGCAACAACGGAAGCAGGTGTTTAATTTTCGTTTGCCTAAGATATTACCAACCATAACTGGTGCATGTGTAGTATGCTTTACTATCCCATCAAGACCGCTGACGGTATCACATATCTAATGAATCAAACGATAAAAGATAGGATAATTTATGAATAAAGAAATCTGAAATTTTTGACGTTTGTTAATTATTATTATGCTTGCAGACTGTTCTGTAAATATTAAAGTGAATTAAGGGGACGAAGGATGTTTGGTCACATGACTCAGTTTAATTACGTCATAATCACTGATAAAATATGTACAAAACAAGATTGAAACAACAGTACTTGTATAATTTTTT
>NW_026940355.1:0-12259 GCF_032062105.1 Saccostrea cuccullata
ATATCGCAATATATCGCAATACGAAATTTCTGGTCAATACCCAGCCCTAGCTTCTGGATATCATTTCATAGGACGAGTTATTCCTCTTTACACATTACCGTAAAACAATAAGCAACACATGGGGGTATCATTTAGTGAGCTCATTACTCACAGAACCTCTAGTTTTTTTATGTTTGTTTTTTCAATATTTTAGAACTTTTCTTGAAACTGGGTTGGAAAGCAGACAATCTATCAGCAGACATATTATTAATTACAGGGACGTAGCAAGGGGGGGGGGGGGGGCACTTCCCCCCCCCCCCCCACATTCTTTTACTATAGTAAATTTCATTGAAAGCATGGTTGCCCCCCCCCCCCCCCCCCCCACTTTTACCATAGTATAGTATTATCAAGAATTGTAGGAAAAAAATTGGAAGTGATAGTAAGTTGGCTTTGAAAAAGTTGGCCAGTGTATATTTTTTATTACAAGAAAAATAAGAAACGTCAGGTGCCTGTGCCCTAACGCTACAGATCTGCAGCTACATCAAAGGTACCCTGGCTACGCCCCTGTATTTCTTGTTTAAGGCCAAAATTTCAAAAATTTATAATTAATTTTCATTTAAAAACCATTTTAAGAATATCCAATCCTTACAAAGGAGAAAGAATTAATACCAGAAGGATAACTCCAAAAATTTATAATAGAATAATTTGAAATGCTATTGTTTTTTAACCTAAAATATATGAAAATGCATTGCTGATGTTCTAATTTGCCTTTTTGAAAATGAATTTTAAAGCCATTATTTTGTACAGTGAAATTTTTTCACTTGAATTCATTTTTATCGTAAAAGATTTAATTTGGTCTTTGGAAGTCTTATTAAAGATCTAAAATAAAAGTTCAGAATTGTATGAAAAGCTTTAATTTAAATGTATTACTATATTTCTTTACTTAATTTTGTATTTTTCAAATATATTTTTTTTATCAGAGAAAGAACGTTGGCTAAAATACAGTTTTAGATGTGAATAATTAGATTTTTCAAAGTTGGTCCAACATCAACTAATTTCGTTTCGTTATATTTTCTAATGAAGTTGGGGTTCAATGTTGGCCCACTGTTGGCCCAACGTTTGTATGCAACCTTAACCAAACTGTCAACTTAATCTGGTAGCAGTATGTTTAGCTTAGTGTTTGTTTTAAGTGTTCTTTTATAGTTAGAATGAAATAGATTGCAAACTAAAGGATGATGTGCATGAGTTGGGGGCATTACGTTGGCCCAATGTTGGCCCAGTGTTTGTTATACTAGTACACTAGGCTTTTATGAAAAGATCATTAATTTCTTCCATAGCAATGAGACTAAACTCACTATGGTTTATTGATGACAATTATACTTTTCTGTTATTAGTATCCACTTCTAAAAAATCTTCTCTATATAGTGTCTGTTTATAAATTTTGAAATCTTAATTAACCTTAAACTTTGAGTGTAATTGTTAAGATTTGTTTCTCTCGTATACAATTAACGAAAAGTCATTATAAAAGGAGACTAAATAAAAGTTTTTCTTACATTAGTTTACCCGGTAATATATAAACGACCGAATAAAAGTTAGCATAATATGGAAACTAAAAGTTCCCCGGGACGGGATGTGAATGACGCATAAATCAAGATAACCCAGCCAGCTTTATAATTGCATTCAAACAAAAGTTAGGCGAGTCCTAAAACTGAAATATCGCAGCAAATTTAAAACACCAAAATGTGGAGAGCTGTCAAGTTTAATTACTCACAGCTGGCTGAAAAACTCAAAATGTAGAGGAAGTTACAGTAAGGTTGGGATTTTAAAAATTCGGTTCACACAACGGCTAAGTCCTAAAAGAAATGTAAGTAAAGTATTATTATATTTGAAAACTATAGCTACTTCTTTTATAAAATGATTCAGTTTATATGAAAGACATAATATCTTACATTGTATATCATGACGAGAAATGAAATAGATAAGAAAATTTCAGTATATATGGTAAGGTGTGTTTAATGGTAAATTCTTTAGTATTTAAACAGGGTTAAATGCATCATGAGTTAATCAAAAAAATAAATATTTCATCAATTTTCAAAGATATTAATATATTCACTTTTCGTAACAGCTATATATTGTTCTTAGACGGGGAAATGTGCTGTGTCAGTGTGCATTAATTTGCAGCAGATATAGAACTTCATACTGGTTCATTGATGACAATGAAGAAGGAGGAAGAAAATGGGAAAAAAGTGAATATGTGAAAAACAATTGCAATCCGAACAAGACTAAAGAAGGACGTTTCAAATGCTCTTGGATTATACTATTTGTGTCTTTAAACAATATTTTACTGAAAAGAGGGATTGATAAAAATTGAAATTCAAATATTGCCAAGTTGTGTTGTGAACTTTAAGCTCCTTTATATTCTATAGTTATGGGATTTTACAAGTTTTTGTGAACAAAGGGATGGTTCTGGAATTGATGTTAGATGATGTTTGAAAGAAGATTGTGTTTGAAATTGAAATTTCAACTCCCTCATTATATTAAACGTTTTAGATTTGACTGTGTGCCGATCCAGTCTATCGTAGAAGCAAGTGATGCAGATGAAGTGTGGAGTATAAATCGACATCTTGAATACATTTTAAGGCAGAAACGTGAAAGCAAGACGTATTATTATTTATTCTTAAACTCTGTAAGCTTTGGCAAATGTTTTTGTTTAATTATTGTTATAATATTAACAAACTTAACAGAATTTGTTAGAAACTAACAAATAAATTGTACAGTTTATCACTTTTTTCTTTTGCCTCATTGTCAACATTAGCTAGTTATTAATTTTTGTCAAGATGGCTTAATTTTGAATGGAAATCATTATTTATATAGGATAGGTTGGGCCTCCGTTGGCCCTACGTTGAAAAAATAACTATCCGTAAAATAATAATGGACCATTGTTTGACTAACACAGGTAACGGACACTGGACCCCCATTGAGCCACCGATGGTATGTTGGTGAACGGACGTTGGGCCATTGTTGGGCCAACAGAAAAAGTACGTTGGGCCAATGTTGGACCTTTGTTGATAAAATCACTGCTGGTAATTGACGTTGGGCCAATGTTGGGCCAACGTTGACCAAATGCTGTAATAAAATAGGCTAACGTTGTGCCAATATAGGGCCGATTTTTTTTACGTTGGACCAACGTAGCCAACAACTGTGCTATAGTCATATCTGGGTATATGGCTTTAAAAAATAAATGATTAAATCTGATTTTTAATTTTAAAGAAATACTGTGGTGGATAAATTTACATGTAGGCATACCTTTGTGAATTTAGAGATACTTTTTTGAGTACTTACATGTAACTGCTAATTTTATAAACATGAGGATCGGACTTCCTTAAGACTCGTATAATTTATCAAGTACCAAATACAGAATTTTGACTATAGTATTACATGCATGAATTTCAATGAAGCTCTTATGTTATTGTTGATATGAAAATAAATATAAGAAATTTTCAATTTTCGTGGTGAAATTTACAGCAAGGAGTCGAGATATTCGTTTTTGCCGTACGTCGATGTAAAAAGGATCGGGAGTGCACGACTGTCTGTTATAAATCTGTCCACAAGTACCTGTGCTCTCTAAATCATGTAAAATGTTATGTATGATGTCAATTAAATATGCAAATACCGATAAAAATCATGTGGGTGCATAGCTGTATTTTGACTTTTCCCCACTGCCCTTAGATGAGAAATTCATGAAAAACCTTGGACGTCTCTTATGTATACACGGTCTACCCTGCTATTCACACATTCCACGCACCAGTGACCACAGCAGGCTTTTATGCGGGGTTTTCTCCACGTGAACTGGTACTCATTCACTTGATATTGGACTTTGGCGAGATTACACTGCGATTTACAGAGCTTATACACACAGATTTTCCTGGATTTTTCGTGTTATCTACGAGGATGGATTTCACGGATGACGGTTTTGTGGGGCAGCCGACGAGAGGATTGAGGTAAAAAAAAAAACAGAAATGCAGCTATGCTAGAATATTTTTTTAGCTGAACATTAGGCCTAAAGTGAAACCAACATGGCCAAGTCACAGAACCAATGCATGCCTTGTAAACATTTATCAAATTACAATGTAGGTAGCACAATGAACTGATATACATCATCTTTAAGATTCTTGCAGGTATCTGGGGGATGTGGGTATGTCAGGGGGTGGGGGTGGAGATTGGTGGCACGCCCCCCCTAAAAAAAAGTTTGAAAAGGAGTTTACTTATCATTAGCTCATTACTATCATTAGCTCACAAAGCCAAAGGCTCAAAAAAGCTTTTTGATCACATTTTGTCAAGCATCTGTCTAGTTGTCTGTTTGTCTGTAGACTTTTATAAAATACACACTTTAAAATTCTCAAGATCCACACTCTGGACCATTTTCAGCCAAACTCGGTACAATTAAGCATCCATTGGGATTCATGTTTGTCTGTATGAACAATGATGAAGGGACAAACCTTTTTCCAAGGAAAGAAATTGAAAAAATTGTGGAAAATTAATCTGTTAGCATCTTTCAAAATATCAACAATAAAAACTTGTGTGGGTCTTTCAAAAATGTTGGGTCTTTCAAAAATTCTCAAGAATAATATATTTGGTCATATTTAATGCTTAAAGGCATCTTATGGTAGTGTAAATTCTAGCTTGTTCAGACGTACATGTAATTATAATTTTACATACCAAGGATTATATCTATTAGGAAAAATCTTTAAAAGTCTACTTTGGAACAACTAATCTAAGGTTGTGTAGATTCAAGTTTGTTGAAATCATGACCCTTCTGGGAATGGTTTGTGATCAAAGTTTTTCACAAGATTATATAATTGTCAGAAAAATCTTTAAAAAACTTCTTTTCGAAGACAACAAAGTAAACATTTGGATACATTTTTGACTTTTTTGTCCCCTGGTTTCGCGAAAGCGAGGGAACATTAAATCTCATTCCCCTGTCCATCAGTCTGTCCAGCTGTCCGTCCGTCAGTCTGTCAGTCCGTCCGTCCGTCACAAAAACTTAAACCTTGCCCATGACTTTTGATTTAGTAGAACTATGACTTTCATATGTCACATTTGTATTCCTTGTGATAAGACCTTTCTTTGGGTTCCACCAAATTTGACCTTTGACCCTGACCCTTGAGTTTGACCCATTTTTACACAAAAATTCCAAACTTTTACTTTGGCCATATTTTCTAACATATGTAATCCTTATGAAAAGACTTTTCATTAGATACCAAGAACTTAAGCCCCTTGACCTTGACCTTGGAGTTCAGTGATAATTTCTAAACAGAGGACATATGACAGGGTGTTCATATTACACACAATATGTCATAAAAAATGACATCTCATCCACAAAGACACCAAAAGCTGTGGTACCACAATTCCTTGAATTTTCTTGTTAAGTTCATGCTTGTAAAATGACGTACCCTGTTGTCAATATTGTTTGTGAATATAAATTGACATCTGACTTGCGATCAGTTTACCCTTTATGAGATATATCACTGGTCAAGATACTGTAAAATCAAATATTTCTGTGGTTCGAGAAAAAATGATGTTTCATGGGGGATTTTATCTCATGGATGAAGAACTTTTTAAATTGATTGAAGTTTTTTAAGAAAATGTCCACAATGTGTCCTAGCTTTCAAAATCATTTTATTTTTTGGAATTATCTATTACCGTTTTTCCGACAGAGGTTAGGGAAAATGGTGCATTTTCTTCAATAATTACAACTTTTGACGTAACGACATCATCACGACGTTACTGATTTTAACGTTACGTGAAATGAAATCTGTAAATTCTCTCAACGGAGAACTATTTACTTAATCCTGGAAATATACCAGTTAACCATTTTGAACTAACTTTTAATTCATCACACATTGTTGATAGTTTGAAATAGTTTTTAATTAATAATTTTCAGAAATCTATAATTTTTTGATAAACGATTGTACAAAACATGCTTGTCTACGAAACTTTATTCATTCAGATTAAATGAGATGAGGTCTTAAAAATTGAATGTATATAGTTTATGAAGTTTGCATTTTTTTGTAATATTATGAATAAGCTATCAACAGAACTCCCCCTTTCATTTCAACAAATGACGGCACTATAAGTGTTGGATCTTTTTTATGAACATATTAATTACTCCCTTTTTTGGGGTTATATGATATGCCTCTTTCAATTTTCTTTGATTTTAGATTTTTACCATCGGTTGAAAA
Organism: Saccostrea cuccullata; assembly: GCF_032062105.1. Taxonomy (NCBI): domain Eukaryota; kingdom Metazoa; phylum Mollusca; class Bivalvia; order Ostreida; family Ostreidae; genus Saccostrea; species Saccostrea cuccullata. The sequence continues at coordinate 6,222 of NW_026940355.1, forward strand.
GTGGAAGGGTATACAGTGATCGGGGTGTCCGTCCGTCTGTTACGCTTTGGGGTACCTCTCTTTTATGTTTTGTCATTAAAAACCCAAAACATGTGTCTGATCAAAAAGTAAAATAAAAGGTCACAATGGTAATATGTTATTAAGATTCTGTGTAAGTTTCATTGAATTTCATTCAGAGGTATAATAAGATATGCGGATAATAGACTGGTACCCTTAAAGCGTAAAAGACAGACGGGTGTACATATCGATTACTATAACCCTCCTGATTTTCAAGCGGGAGGTAAAAACAGGAATTTTCAGGAAGGGATCCCAGAATTTAGTAGTACAATTTAGTAGTTAGTAGTACTGTCTAACAGGCATGATTTTCTAGACTTGCAGAAATAATTATTATACCATATGAAATGTTGTGTACGATTTACGTAAATTTATCCACCTCAGCTATAAAAGTCTGTGCGTTTTGTTTTCTAAGCAATCCGCAGTCACTGGCATTGATGACGGCTGCAAACGATCGACCAACGGTCAAAGTCGAGAGGAAATCAACAGAAAATAGCAAAGGACTGTCTCTAGTTTGATATTAAATTGATATAAACGTGTTCATTGGTAGTCATAATAGTACATCTTGATAATCAGTACCACCCCCACCCCCACTTCTACTTTATTTTTACTATTTGAATGAAGCAAAATACAAATAATCGAAATGCAGAATGAAAAAATACTTAAAGCGGCACTGTTACGCACAAAGGGGAAAATTGACAAATATAGAATTTTTGCATGACCTCTGTAAATTTTGTTCTATTCCTAAAAGGATTCAGTTTCAGAAAATTACATGTTTCAGTACCTAAAAATGATATTTTTATGGGGGAAAAATAAAAGTAAAAATAATTTCTGTCTGCCCCAGAATGAAAATATTGCAAAATACACTGGAACTTCTTCCTCCCTATTGTACGCGTGCGCAGAAAAGTGTTGAATAAGTTTCCATAGTTACCATGGTCTCAGTTATCCACGAATGAATGTAAGAAGACCAAAAAATTTGATTTAATCTTTCTAAAAAAGTATTTAGAACATATTTCTCACCTTTGCATGCTCCAGTTGAATGTTGTTTACAAGTTTGAGCTAAAAATAAGAGTTGCGTGACCTTGACATAACCGAAACAACGAAACGGTAGATACAACCTTTATTTTTCCAGCACTTACATTGTGCAGTCAATTCTTGCAGTTTAATTGTCATATATTCGCTAAATATTCATAATTTCATAAGTCTTTCTCTGTATGCTACAGATATCTTAAAATTACTTTATGATTTTGACTCAGTCTGTGCCGCTTTAATATAAAAATATCAAAACTTAGTTCAAGTCCCTTTTCTTATTTAACCTTTTAATAAGCTACATATATATATATATATTGAGACACTATTGCAGTTACAGGTATGTTATTAATATACGGAAATTAATGTTATTTTGTATTGTGTGTGCACCGTCACTACGACGCACATTTTTTTTAAGTTTCTAACAAAATAAACTCGATCCTTATAGATTACAGTTGCAGATCCAGGAATTTATTAACAAGGAAGGGGGTTGTATTGAGGGCAGGGTATCTAAAGCAGTGTTGAAGCCTCATGGGAGCAATTCCTGGTAGGGTAAGGGGTACGAAAATCTGCTATAATATGTGCCCCCCTTTTATTTAGAAAACCAATCGTCACCTTGCAGGAATTTTAGAATCAATGCCATGGCGGTAAAATAATATTTCGGAATATCTCATACCATACGTGTAGATCTACTGATAAGTTTGTTTTTAATGCTGGTGACAAAAAAATTACATTCTTGTTTTAAAAAATACAAGTAAATTTTAAAAATCAAACGGCAGATTGGGGGAGGGGGAGGGGGGGGCAAGACGTAACGGCCCTGGATCTGCATTTGAATTGCATTTAAACCTGTCTTGAAAACACTGAAGTCAACATTCACCATGATAAATATATAATCTAAATCATATTTTAAAAAAGCTGCATAATAATTTTCAATAAAACGTTAAAAAAATCTCTTCTTGAACATAAAGTCAATATCACCTCTAATATGAAGGAGACACTCGTTTTAATAAGAAGTACATGTATAAATGTAAACTTATGTTGTTTGACTGTTTTTCACTGTATAAATTAATTGAAAATTTATCATATTATTAGGTAAGACTGAAGAATTTTGTTATTCAACATATGCTGGCTCATTATGTGACGTCATGTTTTAATGTTTTGCGTCATTGATTTCCATACACTTGTCCCTTGACAAGTGTTACGAAAAAGGTTTTCTTAGCAATCAGGTACAGATTTAAACAATAAATTTCTGTAAAAGTATAGATTAAATGATGACACATTCAGATTCAGACTTCAACATTTAATATCTTTAAAAGTATATATTTGAATGAGGTGGAAAAGTCACATCTATCCAAAAACTAAGCATTTTCAAGTACAGTTTTTCTTAAAAACGGACGTGGCCGCACTTTTGTACAGTTATTTTTTCTCTTGCATATCAGTTACCAAAGTATACTTGTTCTTTCTGCAATTAGTTTTGCATATGTACTCAGATGCGGCCACATCAAAATATAAACATGAAGAGGAGCAAAACGTCCAAAATAGGTGATTTCCGGAATATTTGACTGGTTTTGGACGTTATATAAATATACACAAAAGGTCACATGAGGTGAAGAAAATTGATACAGATTTTTTCACAAAGGGGAACCTTAACAATAAATTGACACTGTGACAGTTAAAAAAATGCTATCGTGTGTTTAATTTTTGCCGATTTTACAGGGCCGCCTCGTTATATATACTGTACCCATTTCTTTACATTTTTGGGTTGCAAAAACAACGAAAATAAACCCCCCACTGAAAATTAGTGAAGTTCCGTTTCTCTCTCTTATAAATGGTGAACTATCAACAGTGCTGTTCTGTATATCAGGTAAGCTGTACCAGGTGTCATATTTAAACATTCAGTCATAACAGACCAGGTAATAACTTAAATCTAAGCTATCTTCATTTTGAACAATGTAAGCCTACTGTGATGAAAAAGGGGAAAGACCTCAAAAAAGGAAGCAATGAAATATGACCTCAACCTCAAGCCATAAGTTGAACATGAATTTTAGGACCATAATTATTGTACTCAATATCCATTTCTCGATCCCATTTCAGCTGTTCATGCATTCTGCATTTCTTACTCCCGTTCAGCTGTTCATTCTATATTAATTTTCCTATTCTCCTTTCAGCTGTTCATTCTATATTAATTTTCCTATTCTCTTTTCAGCTGTTCATTCTATATTAATTTTCCTATTCTCCTTTCAGCTGTTCATTCTATATTAATTTTCCTATTCTTCGTTCAGCTGTTCATTCTATATTAATTTTCCTATTCTCCTTCCAGCTGTTCATTCTATATTAATTTTCCTATTCTCCTTTCAGCTGTTCATTCTATATTAATTTTCCTATTCTTCGTTCAGCTGTTCATTCTATATTAATTTTCCTATTCTCCTTTCAGCTGTTCATTCTATATTGATTTTCCTATTCTCCTTTCAGCTGTTCATTCTATATTAATTTTCCTATTCTCCTTTCAGCTGTTCATTCTATATTAATTTTCCTATTCTCCGTTCAGCTGTTCATTCTATATTAATTTTTCCTATTCTCCTTTCAGCTGTTCATTCTATATTAATTTTCCTATTCTTCGTTCAGCTGTTCATTCTATTCTACTTTCAGCTGTTCATTCTATATTAATTTTCCTATTCTCCTTTCAGCTGTTCATTCTATATTAATTTTCCTATTCTCCGTTCAGCTGTTCATTCTATATTAATTTTCCTATTCTCCTTTCAGCTGTTCATTCTATATTAATTTTCCTATTCTCCGTTCAGCTGTTCATTCTATATTAATTTTCCTATTCTACTTTCAGCTGTTCATTCTATATTAATTTTCCTATTCTCCTTTCAGCTGTTCTTCAGAGATGGATGACTTGGATAGGACGATCCTGATTGACATCATGTGGAGGGATGCACTTGGGTAAGTCATATTTTTACTTCATTGTAGTTCATTGAAATAACAAAAATATTTTTCTTAAAATAAATTGACTTCAAAAATGTAAGCATATAAGTGGTGGTCATTTTAAGAAAGTTAAACTTAATTTTATACCATTCTACAAGCTAATAAGGGCCCTGCTCGGCGGGCGCCATATAGTGATCAGTCTGTCCATCCGTCCGTCCGTCCTGCTGTCGGTCCATCAGTCCGTCCGAGATCTCTTGTCCGGAGCATATCTTCTCTCCCTTTGGCCTAATCTGGCTCATACTTCACCCACAGAGTGCCCTTGGGTAACCTGTGTGCAGTGACCTTAAACCATGTTTCTAGGTCAAAGGTCAAGGTCAAAGCAGACTTGTGTGAAAAATCCTTGTCCGGAGCATATCTTTTCTCTCTTTGGCCCAATCTGGCTCATACTTCACCCACAGAGTGCCCTTGTGTTACCGGTATGCAATGAACTTGAACCATGTGTTTAGGTAAAAGGTCAAGGTCATAGCAGACTTGTGTGAAAAATCCTTGTCTGGAGCATATCTTTTCTCTCCTTAGACTAAAATAATTTCTACATGTTCCATGATGTTTCAGAAATATTCCATTTTTTTAACCCGCGTAGGCCGCCATAGAATGAAGCGACCTAGTTTCTTACCGAATGTAAACATCTTAAAATTATAGAAGTTATCTTATTATTTTCTTACGGTATGTCTTTAAATTTTAGATAGAGATTCTGCATTTACAATATCAAAGGTAATTTATCATATACTAAAAGCTAAAGTTGTAATATAAAAGATAATACGAAATGTCGTCTGCACGCCTCAGGAGACCTTAGGCCTAACGTTACGTACAAATAACATGTAATATGCTATGTTTGAGTTTGCGATGTTACAGTATACTATGTATTTTGAAAACTTTGTATCTATAACGCATAAACATTGCTATTTTCAATAAGTTTGAAAGCATTGTTAACCTACATTTTCGCTTTTCCACTGCGTCAACACACTTCGGCGCTCTTGGCTGGCATGTTTGGGTACCGCTTTCGAGAATGTTCCTGTAGGCTTAATTGTGATCTCGACAATTTTTTTTAATGTTTTAAAATTTCTGTCGGTTGGCTCTTTTAATGGAGTGGCATTCGGCATTCCTGTCGCTTTGAAACGGGCGATCCCGTCTTCTCGAGTCTTCCTCTCTCGATGTCAATTTCACTTGTCGACTTTCTTAGGCCTATGTCGTAAATATCGTAATTTTGCACGAGTGTTGGTCATTTATACAACATAGAAAGATTTTTTATTTAAAGATAAATATAGTTAAACATATAAATCATAAAAACTGTAAAAACTTCTTTGTAAATTGTTATCAGTTTGAATTTTACGACATGTCTAAGTACGAAGACCCACTTGGGGTAAATTGATCAGAAGAATTCATCCTTAAAAAACCTTTTTCCTTTGCTCCTAGGTATTTTGCCAATCATCATATGCCTAGCTGTTCACACGGAGAGTTTAATTTGAATTAAATGCAAGTTTATTGCGTATTAGCATCGCTTAGCGTTCACACGGAGAATTGAATGCAAATTAGTTTACTTTGCATTATATTACTTCGTATTAGCTCTGTGTGAACGCTAAGCGCAGCTAATTTAAATTAAATTTTTGGGCATGCGTATATATATTAATATGCCAATTGGCAAAATTAAGTCAAATGCATCATGTTGGTGGTCAGCTTTAAGTACTTGTGCTATTTTTGAGTGAAAAACTAAGTAAAAATGTATTGATAACTAAAATATGTCTCCAGATACTCTGAAATCATATCAAATGCATCTGCTTCAGTATAAGGTGACTTGACTTGTAAATGACGTCATAATTAATAGCCTTCCTCACGCCTGACTGTCGAAGTAAAAGTTTAATTTGCATTGGTTTACTTTGCATTAGATGTCATGTGAACCCAATTTAACTCGCATTAGTTTGATTCGCATTAGTTACTTTGCATTAATTTACTGCGAATTAAACTTGTTG